>NW_028227496.1:114647-171292 GCF_978045245.1 Mus caroli | reverse complement strand
TTTTTGTCATTTTTTTGTCTTTTTCACAGATTCTCATCTTATTCCAAGTCCTATATTGTGATTTTCTCATTTTTTGACTTTTTCAGGGTTTCTCACCATATTACAGGTACTACAAGTTTGATTTTCTTATTTTTCGATATTTCAGGGTTTCTCACCATATTCCAGGTCCTACAGTGCGATTTTCTCATTTTAAGACTTTTTCAGGGTTTCTCAACATATTCCAACTCCTTCAGTGTATTTTTCTCATTTTTCGACTTTTTTAGGGTTTCTCATCTTATTCCAAGTCCTACAGTGTGATTTTCTCATTTTAAGATTTTTCAGGGTTTTTCAACATATTGGAGGTTCTACAAGTGTGATTTTCTTATTTTTCGACTTTTTCAGGGTTTACTCACCATATTCCAGCTTCTACAGTGTATTTTTCTCATTTTTTGACTTTTTCAGTGTTTCTCATCATATTCTAAATCTTACAGTGTGATTTTCTCATTTTTGGAATTTTTCAGGGTTTCTCACCATATTGCAGGGACTACAAGTTTGATTTTCTTATTTTTCGACTGTTTCAGTTTTTCTCACCATATTGCAGGTCCAACTGTGTGATTTTCTCATTTTGAGACTTTTTCAATGTTTCTCACCATATTCCAGCTACTACAGTCTGATTTTCTCATTTTTGACTTTTTCAGGGTTTCTCATCATATTCCAAGTCCTAGAGTGTGATTTTTCCAATTTTTCGCCTTTTTCAGAGTTTCTCACCATATTCCAGGTTCCACAGTGTGATTTTCTCATTTTTTGACTTTTTCAGGTTTTCCCATCATATTCCAAATCCTACAGTGTGATTTTCTCTTTTTCCGACTTTTAAAGGGTTTCTTACCATATTCCATGTCCTAGTCTGTAATTTTCTCATTTTTCGACTTTTTCAGGGTTTCTCATCTTATTCCAAGTTCTACAGTGAAATTTTCTCATTTTTTGAATTTTTCAGGGTGTCTCATCTTATTCCAAGTCCTACAGTGTGATTTTCTCATTTTTCAACTTTTTCAGGGTTTCTCACCATATTGCAGGTCCTACACGTGTGAATTTCTTATTTTTGGACTTTTTCAGGGTTTCTCACCATATTCCAGGTACTACAGTGTGATTTTCTCATTTAAGACTTTTTCAGGGTCTCTCACCATATTGCATGTCCTACAAGTGTGTATATCTTATTTTTCTACTTTTTAACGGTTTCTCTCCATATTCCATCTCCTACCGTGTACTTTTGTCATTTTTTGTCTTTTTCACGGTTTCTCATTTTATTCCAAGTCCTACAGTGTGATTTTCTCATTTTTTGACTTTTTCAGGGTTTCTCACCATATTGCAGGTCCTACAAGTGTGAATTTCTTATTTTTCGACATTTTCAGAGTTTCTCACCATATTCCAGGTCCTACAGTGTGATTTTCTCATTTTAAGACTTTTTCAGTGTTTCTCACCATATTCCAGGTACTACTGCGTGATTTTCTCATTTTTCGACTTTTTCAGGGTTTCTCACCATATTCCAGGCTACTGCGTGATTTTCTCATGTTTTCGACTTATTCAGAGTTTCTCACCATATTCCAGGTCCTACTGTGTGATTTTCTCATTTTAATACTTTTTTACCATATTCCAGGTACTACAGTGTGATTTTCTCATTTTTTTACTTTTTCAGGATTTCTGATCACATTCCAAGTCCTAGAGTGTGATTTTTGCTTTTTTCGAATTTTTCAGGGTTTCTCAACATATTCCAGGTCCTACAGTTTGTTATTCTCACTTTTCGTCTTTTTCAGGGTTTCTCACTAGCTTCCAAGTCCTACTGCCTGATTTTCTCATTTTCCGACTTCTTTCAGGGTTTCTCACCATATTCTGGGTCCTACTGCATGAATTTCTCATGTTTTGACTTTTTCAGGGTTTCTCACCATATTCCAAGTCCTAGAGTGTGATATTCTCATTTTTTGACTTTTTCACTGTTTCTCACCATATTCCAGGTCCTACAGTGCGATTTTCTCTTTTTTTAAAATTTTCGGGGTTTCTTACTTATTCCAGGTTCTACATTGTCATTTTCTCATTTTTTGAATATTTCAGGTTTTCTCAACATATTCCAGGTCCTACACTGTCATTTTCTAATTTGCGACTTTTTCAGAGTTTCTCACCATATTCCATGTATTACAGTGTGATTTTTCTCATTTTTTGACTTTTTCAGGGTTTCTCACCATATTCCAAGTCCTACAGGGTGATTTTCTCATTTTTTGACTTTTTCAGAGTTTCTCACCATATTCGAAGTCCTACAGTGTGATTTTCTCATTTTTTGACTTTTTCAGGTTTTCTCATCATATTCCAAGTCCTAGAGTGTGATTTTCTCCTTTTTGAATTTTTCATGTTTTCTCACCATATTCCAGGTCCTACAGTGTGATTTTTCTCTTTTTTTGACTTTTCAGGGTTTCTCACCATATTCCAGCATCTACCGTGTGATTTTCTCATTTTTAGATTTTTTCAGGTTTTCTCATCATATTCCAAGTCCTACAGTGTGATTTTCTCATTTTTTGACTTTTTCAGAATTTCTCACCCTATTGCAGGTCCTACAGTATGATTTTCTCATTTGTCGACTTTTTCAGGTTTTCTCACCATATTGCAGGTACTACAAGTTTGATTTTCTTATTTTTCGACTGTTTCAGGGTTTCTCACCATATTCCAAGTCCTACTGTGTGATTTTCTCATTTTTAGACTTTTTCAGTGTTTTCTCACAATATTCCAGGTACTACAGTGTGATTTTCTCATTTTTTGACTTTTTCAGGTTTTCTCATCATATTCCAAATCCTACAGTGTGATTTTCTCTTTTTCCGACTTTTAAAGGGTTTCTTACCATATTCCATGTCCTACTCTGTAATTTTCTCATTTTTCGACTTTTTCAGGGTTTCTCACCATATTGGAGGTCCTACATGTGTGATTTTCTTATTCTTCGACTTTTTCAGTTTTTCTCACCACATTCCAACTCCTACAGTATATTTTTCTCATTTTTGACTTTTTCATGGCTTCTCATCATATTCCAAATCCTACAGTGTGATTTTTTCATTTTTCGACTTTTTCAGGGTTTCTCACCATATTGCAGGTACTTCAAGTTTGATTTTCTTATATTTCGACTGTTTCACGGTTTCTCACCATATTTAGGTCCTACTGTGTGATTTTCTAATTTTTTGAATTTTTCAGTGTTTCTCACCATATTCCAGGTCCTACAGTGTGGTTTTCTCATTTTTCAACTTTTTCAGGGTTTCTCACCATATTGGAGGTCCTACAATTGTGATATTCTAATTTTTAACGTTTTCAGGGTTTCTCTCCATATTCCAGCTCCTACAGTGTATTTTTCTCATTTTTTTACTTTTTCACGGTTTCTCATCATATTCGAAGTCCTACAGTGTGATTTTCTCATTTTTCGACTTTTTTAGGGTTCCTCACCATATTTCAGGTACTACAAGTTTTATCTTATTTTTAGACTTTTTCAGTGTTTCTCACCATATTCCAGGTACTACAGTGTGATTTTCTCATTTTTTGACTTTTTCAGGGTTTCTCATCGTATTCCAAGTCCTAGAGTGTGATTTTCGCATTTTTCGAATTTTTCAGGGATTCTCAGCATATTCCAGTTCCTACAATTTGATTTTCTAATTTTTTGACTTTTTCAGGGTTTCTCATCATATTTCAGGTACTACAAGTTTTATCTTATTTTTAGACTTTTTCAGTGCTTCTCACCATATTCTAGGTACTACAGTGTGATTTTCTCATTTTTCGACTTTTTCAGGGTTTCTCACCATATTCCAAGTCCTACAGTGTGATTTTCTCATTTTTAGACTTTTTCTGGGTTTCTCATCATATTCCAAGTCCTAGAGTGTGATATTCTCATTTTTCGACTTTTTCAGTGTTTCTCACCATATTGCATGTACTACAAGTTTTATTTTCTTATTTTTGAACTGTTTCAGGGTTTCTCACCATATTCCAGGTCCTACTGTGTGATTTTCTCATCTTAATACTTTTTTAGTGTTTCTCACCGTATACCAGGTACTACAGTTTGATTTTCTAATTTTTCGACCTTTTCAGTGTTTCTCACCATATCCCAAGTCCTACAGTGTGATTTTCTCATTTTAAGACTTTTTCAGGGTCTCTCACCATATTGCAAGTCCTACAAGTGTGTATTTCTTTTTTTTTTTTTTTGACTTTTTCATGACTTCTCACCATATTCCAGCTTCTTCAGTGTCATTTTCTCATTTTTCGACATTTTCAGGGTTTCTTACCATATTCCAGGTCCTACAGTGTGATTTTCTCATTTTAAGTCTTTTTCTGTGTTTCTCATCATATTCTGGATCCTAGTGCATGATTTTCTCATTTTTCGACTTTTTGAGGGTTTCTCACCATATTCCAAGTCCTACAGTGTGATTTTCTCATTTTTTGAATTTTTCAGGGTTTCTCATCATATTCCAAATCCTAGAGTGTGTTATTCTCATTTTTCGACTTTTTCAGTGTTTGTCACCATATTGCATGTACTACAAGTTTGATTTTCTTATATTTCGACTGTTTCAGGGTTTCTCACCTCATTCCAGGTCCTACTGGGTGATTTTCTCATTTTAATACTTTTTTAGTGTTTCTCACCATATTCCAGGTACTACAGTGTGATTTTTTCATTTTTTGACTTTTTCACGGTTTCTCATCATATTCCAAGTCCTAGAGTGTGATTTTTGCCTTTTTCGTATTTTTCAGGGTTTCTCAACATATTCCAGGTCCTACAGTTTGATTTTCTCATTTTTCGACTTTTTCAGGGTTTCTCACCAGCTTCCAGGTCCTACTGCGTGATTTTCTCATTTTTCGACTTTTTTCAGGATTTCTCACCATATTCTGGGTCCTACTACATGATTTTCTCATTTTTCGATGTTTCAGGGTTTCTCACCATATTCCAGTCCTAGAGTGTGATTTTCTCATTTTTTGACTTTTTCAGGGTTTCTCTCCATATTGCAGGTCCTACAAGTGTGAATTTCTTATTTTTCGACATTTTCAGAGTTTCTCACCATATTCCAGGTCCTACAGTGTGATTTTCTCATTTTAAGACTTTTTCAGTGTTTCTCACCATATTCCAGGTACTACTGCGTGATTTTCTCATTTTTCGACTTTTTCAAGGTTTCTCACCATATTCCAGGCTACTGCGTGATTTTCTCATGTTTTCGACTTATTCAGAGTTTCTCACCATATTCCAGGTCCTACTGTGTGATTTTCTCATTTTAATACTTTTTTACCCTATTCCAGGTACTACAGTGTGATTTTCTCATTTTTTTACTTTTTCAGGATTTCTGATCACATTCCAAGTCCTAGAGTGTGATTTTTGCTTTTTTCGAATTTTTCAGGGTTTCTCAACATATTCCAGTTCCTACAGTTTGTTATTCTCACTTTTCGTCTTTTTCAGGGTTTCTCACTAGCTTCCAAGTCCTACTGCCTGATTTTCTCATTTTCCGACTTCTTTCAGGGTTTCTCACCATATTCTGGGTCCTACTGCATGAATTTCTCATGTTTTGACTTTTTCAGGGTTTCTCACCATATTCCAAGTCCTAGAGTGTGATATTCTCATTTTTTGACTTTTTCACTGTTTCTCACCATATTCCAGGTCCTACAGTGCGATTTTCTCTTTTTTTAAAATTTTCGGGGTTTCTTACTTATTCCAGGTTCTACATTGTCATTTTCTCATTTTTTGAATATTTCAGGTTTTCTCAACATATTCCAGGTCCTACACTGTCATTTTCTAATTTGCGACTTTTTCAGAGTTTCTCACCATATTCCATGTATTACAGTGTGATTTTTCTCATTTTTTGACTTTTTCAGGGTTTCTCACCATATTCCAAGTCCTAAAGGGTGATTTTCTCATTTTTTGACTTTTTCAGAGTTTCTCACCATATTCGAAGTCCTACAGTGTGATTTTCTCATTTTTGGACTTTTTCAGGTTTTCTCATCATATTCCAAGTCCTAGAGTGTGATTTTCTCCTTTTTGAATTTTTCATGTTTTTTCACCATATTCCAGGTCCTACAGTGTGATTTTTCTCTTTTTTTGACTTTTCAGGGTTTCTCACCATATTCCAGCATCTACAGTGTGATTTTCTCATTTTTAGATTTTTTCAGGTTTTCTAATCATATTCCAAGTCCTACAGTGTGATTTTCTCATTTTTTGACTTTTTCAGAATTTCTCACCCTATTGCAGGTCCTACAGTATGATTTTCTCATTTGTCGACTTTTTCAGGTTTTCTCACCATATTGCAGGTACTACAAGTTTGATTTTCTTATTTTTCGACTGTTTCAGGGTTTCTCACCATATTCCAAGTCCTACTGTGTGATTTTCTCATTTTTAGACTTTTTCAGTGTTTTCTCACAATATTCCAGGTACTACAGTGTGATTTTCTCATTTTTTGACTTTTTCAGGTTTTCTCATCATATTCCAAATCCTACAGTGTGATTTTCTCTTTTTCCGACTTTTAAAGGGTTTCTTACCATATTCCATGTCCTACTCTGTAATTTTCTCATTTTTCGACTTTTTCAGGGTTTCTCACCATATTGGAGGTCCTACATGTGTGATTTTCTTATTCTTCGACTTTTTCAGTTTTTCTCACCACATTCCAACTCCTACAGTATATTTTTCTCATTTTTGACTTTTTCATGGCTTCTCATCATATTCCAAATCCTACAGTGTGATTTTTTCATTTTTCGACTTTTTCAGGGTTTCTCACCATATTGCAGGTACTTCAAGTTTGATTTTCTTATATTTCGACTGTTTCACGGTTTCTCACCATATTTAGGTCCTACTGTGTGATTTTCTAATTTTTTGAATTTTTCAGTGTTTCTCACCATATTCCAGGTCCTACAGTGTGGTTTTCTCATTTTTCAACTTTTTCAGGGTTTCTCACCATATTGGAGGTCCTACAATTGTGATATTCTAATTTTTAACGTTTTCAGGGTTTCTCTCCATATTCCAGCTCCTACAGTGTATTTTTCTCATTTTTTTACTTTTTCACGGTTTCTCATCATATTCGAAGTCCTACAGTGTGATTTTCTCATTTTTCGACTTTTTTAGGGTTCCTCACCATATTTCAGGTACTACAAGTTTTATCTTATTTTTAGACTTTTTCAGTGTTTCTCACCATATTCCAGGTACTACAGTGTGATTTTCTCATTTTTTGACTTTTTCAGGGTTTCTCATCGTATTCCAAGTCCTAGAGTGTGATTTTCGCATTTTTCGAATTTTTCAGGGATTCTCAGCATATTCCAGTTCCTACAATTTGATTTTCTAATTTTTTGACTTTTTCAGGGTTTCTCATCATATTTCAGGTACTACAAGTTTTATCTTATTTTTAGACTTTTTCAGTGTTTCTCACCATATTCTAGGTACTACAGTGTGATTTTCTCATTTTTCGACTTTTTCAGGGTTTCTCACCATATTCCAAGTCCTACAGTGTGATTTTCTCATTTTTAGACTTTTTCTGGGTTTCTCATCATATTCCAAGTCCTAGAGTGTGATATTCTCATTTTTCGACTTTTTCAGTGTTTCTCACCATATTGCATGTACTACAAGTTTTATTTTCTTATTTTTGAACTGTTTCAGGGTTTCTCACCATATTCCAGGTCCTACTGTGTGATTTTCTCATCTTAATACTTTTTTAGTGTTTCTCACCGTATACCAGGTACTACAGTTTGATTTTCTAATTTTTCGACCTTTTCAGTGTTTCTCACCATATCCCAAGTCCTACAGTGTGATTTTCTCATTTTAAGACTTTTTCAGGGTCTCTAACCATATTGCAAGTCCTACAAGTGTGTATTTCTTTTTTTTTTTTGACTTTTTCATGACTTCTCACCATATTCCAGCTCCTTCAGTGTCATTTTCTCATTTTTCGACATTTTCAGGGTTTCTTACCATATTCCAGGTCCTACAGTGTGATTTTCTCATTTTAAGACTTTTTCTGTGTTTCTCATCATATTCTGGATCCTAGTGCATGATTTTCTCATTTTTCGACTTTTTGAGGGTTTCTCACCATATTCCAAGTCCTACAGTGTGATTTTCTCATTTTTTGAATTTTTCAGGGTTTCTCATCATATTCCAAATCCTAGAGTGTGTTATTCTCATTTTTCGACTTTTTCAGTGTTTGTCACCATATTGCATGTACTACAAGTTTGATTTTCTTATATTTCGACTGTTTCAGGGTTTCTCACCTCATTCCAGGTCCTACTGGGTGATTTTCTCATTTTAATACTTTTTTAGTGTTTCTCACCATATTCCAGGTACTACAGTGTGATTTTTTCATTTTTTGACTTTTTCACGGTTTCTCATCATATTCCAAGTCCTAGAGTGTGATTTTTGCCTTTTTCGTATTTTTCAGGGTTTCTCAACATATTCCAGGTCCTACAGTTTGATTTTCTCATTTTTCGACTTTTTCAGGGTTTCTCACCAGCTTCCAGGTCCTACTGCGTGATTTTCTCATTTTTCGACTTTTTTCAGGATTTCTCACCATATTCTGGGTCCTACTACATGATTTTCTCATTTTTCGATGTTTCAGGGTTTCTCACCATATTCCAGTCCTAGAGTGTGATTTTCTCATTTTTTAACTTTTTCAGGGTTTCTTACGGTATTCCAGGTTCTACATTGTCATTTTCTCATTTTTCGAATATTTCAGGTTTTCTCAACATATTCCAGGCCCTACACTGTCATTTTATAATTTGCGACTTTTTCAGAGTTTCTAACCATATTCCATGTACTACAGTGTGATTTTTCTCATTTTTTGACCTTTTCAGGTTTTCTCACCATATTCCAGGTCCTAAGGTGTGATTTTCTCATTTTAAGACTTTTTCAGTATTTTTCACCATATTCCAAGTACTACAGTGTGATTTTCTATTTTAAGACTTTTTCAGTGTTTCTCACCAAATCCCAGGTCCTACTGCGTGATTTTCTCATTTTTCGACTTTTTCAGGGTTTCTCACCATATTCCAAGTCCTACAGTGTGATTTTCTCATTTTTCGACTTTTTCAGGGTTTCTCACCATATTCCAAGTCCTACAGTGTGATTTTCTCATTTTTTGACTTTTTCAGGGTTTCTCAACATATTCCAAGTCCTAGAGTGTGATTTTTGCTTTTTTCGAATTTTTCAGGGTTTCTCACCATATTCCAGATCCTACAGATTGATTTTCTCATTTTTCGACTTTTTCAGGGTTTCTCACCAGCTTCTAGGTCCTACTGCGTGATTTTCTTATTTTTTGACTTTTTTTTCAGGGTTTCTCACCATATTCTGGGTCCTACTGCATGATTTTCTCATTTTTCGACATTTTCAGGGTTTCTCACCATATTCCAAGTCCTAGAGTGTGATATTCTCATTTAAGACTTTTTCAGTGTTTCTCACCATATTCCAGGTACTCCTGCATGCTTTTCTCATTTTTCGACTTTTTCAGGGTTTCTCACCATATTCCAAATCCTACAGTGTGATTTTTCATTTTTTGACTTTTTCAGGGTTACTCATCTTATTCCAAGCCACACCCATCTTTAAATTTTTAGAAGAAAATGTGAGGCTGTGTTTATATACATCATATGCAGATCGTAAGAGGGATTTAGATTCTCCAGAATCTGACACCCTCTTCTGGAGTGTCTAAAGATAGCTACAGTTTACTTATATCTAATAAATAAATAAATAAATAAATAAATAAATAAATAAATATATAAATAAACATTTTTTTAAAACGGATAAGAAAGAAAGAAAGACCAGGCATGCCTGCCATCCTTATCTCTGTCTGTCTGTCTGTCTGTCTGTCTGTCTGTCTGATACCCTGGAACTGGAGAAGGGCCACCATATAGTTGCTGGTAGTTGATCCCAGATTCTCTAGAAGAGGAGACAATGCTGTTAATTGTTTTGTTTTGTTTTTCACTGTTTTTTTTATTACATATTTTCCTCAATTACATTTCCAATGCTATCCCAAAAGTCCCCCATACCTCCCCCCACTTCCCTACCCTCCCATTCTTCTCAGTGGCCCCACACATCTTTAAATTTTTAGAAATATACGTGAGTCTGTGTTTATGTACATAATATGCAGGCCAAAAGAGGGATTTAGATTCTCCAGAATCTGACACCGTCTTCTGGAGTGTCTGAAGACAGCTAGAGTGTACTTATATCTAATAAATACATAAATAAAAAATAAGCAAACATTTTTTCAAAAGGATAAGAAAGAAAGAAAGACCAGGCAAGCCTGCCATCCTTATCTCTGTCTGTCTGTCTGACAGTCTGTCTGATCCCCTGGAACTGGAGGTGGGCCACTATATAGTTGCTGATAGTTGATACCAGGTAATCTGGAAGTGGAGACAGTGATGGTAATTGTTGAGCCCTTTCAGTGGTCCCACCAATCTTTAAATTTTTAGAAGTATATGTGAGGCGGTGTTTATGTACATCATATGCAGACCATAAGAGGGATTTAGATTCTCCAGAATCTGAAACCCTCTTCTGGAGTGTCTGAAGGCAGCTACAGTGTACTTATATCTAATAAATACATAAATAAATAAATAAATAAATAAATAAACATTTTTTTTAAAGGATAAGAAATAAAGAAAGACCAGGCAGGCCTGCCATCCTTATCTCTGTCTGTCTGTCTGTCTGTCTTTCTGATCCACTGGAACTGGAGATGGGCCACAATATAGTTGCTGGTAGTTGATCCCAGGTTCTCTGGAAGAGGAGACAATGCTGTTAATTGTTGAGCCCTTTCAGTGGCCCCACACATCTTTAAATTTTTGGAAGTAAATGTGAGTCTGTGTTTATGTACATCATATGCACACCATAAGAGGGATTTAGATTATCCAGAATCTGACACCCTCTCCTGGAGTGTCTGAAGACCGCTAAAGTGTACTTATATTTAATAAATACATAAATAAATAAATAAACATTTTTAAAAAGGATGAGAAAGAAACAAAACCAGGCAGGCCTGCCACCCTTGTCTGTCTGTCTGTCTGTCTTTCTGTCTGATACCTTAGAACTGGAGATGAGCCACCATATAGTTGCTGGTAGTTGATCCCAGGTTGTTTGGAAGAGGAGATAATGCTGTTAATTGTTGAGCACTTTCATTGACCCCATACATCTTTAAATTTTTGAAGTATATGTGAAGCTGTGTTTATGTACATCATATACAGACCATAAGAGGGATTTAGATTCTCCAGAATCTGACACCATCTTCTGGAGTGTCTGAAGACAGACACAGTGTACTTATATCTAATAAATAAATAAATAAATAAATAAATAAATAAATAAATAAATATATAAATTAACATTTTTTAAAAAGGATAAGAAAGAAAGAAAGACCAGGGAGGCCTGCCTTCCTTATCTCTGTCTCTCTGTCTGTCTGTCTGTCTATCTGTCTGATACCCTGGAACTGGAGATGGGCCACCATATAGGTGCTGGAAGTTGAACCCAGGTTCTCTGGAAGAGGAGACAATGCGGTTAATTGTTGAGCCCTTTCAGTGGCTCCACCCATCTGTAAATTTTTAGAAGTATATGTGAGGCTGTGTTTATGTACATCATATGCAGACCATAAGAGGGATTTAGATTCTCCAGAATCTGACACCCTCTTCTGGAGTGTCTGAAGATAGCTACAGTATACTTTTATCTAATAAATACATAAATAAGTAAATAAACATTTCTTAAAAAGGATAAGAAAGAAAGACCAGGCAGGCCTGCCATCGTTATCTCTATATGTCTGTCTGTCTGTCTCTCTGTCTGATCCTCTGGAACTGGAGATGGGCCACCATATAGTTGCTGGTAGTTGATCCCAGGTTCTCTGGAAGAGGAGACAATGCTGTTAATGGTTGAGCCCATACAGTGGCCCCACACATCTTTAATTTTTGGAAGTAAATGTGAGTCTGTGTTTATGTACATCATATTCAGACCATAAGAGGGATTTAGATTCTCCAGAATCTGACACCTTCTTCCTGATGTCTGAAGACAGCTACAGTGTACTTATATCTAATAAATACATAAATAAATAAATAAACATTTCTTAAAAAGGATAAGAAAGAAAGAAAGACGAAGCAGGCCTGCCATCCTTATCTCTATCTGTCTGTATGTCTGTCTCTCTGTCTGATCCCCTGGAACAGGAGATGGGCCACCATATAGTTGCTAGTAGTTGATCTCAGGTTCTCTGGAAGTGGAGACAATGCTGTTAAATTTTGAGCCGTTCAGTGGCAACACCCATCTTTAATTTTTAGAAGTAAATGTGAGGCTGTGTTTATGTACATCATATGCAGACAATAAGAGGGATTTAGATTCTCCAGAATCTGACACTCTCTTCTGGAGTGTCTGAAGACAGCTACAGTGTACTTATATCTAATAAATACATAAATAAATAAATAAATAAGCATTATTAAAAAGGATAAGAAAAAAAGAAAGACCAGGAAGGCCTGCCATCCTTATCTCTGTCTGTCTGTCTGTCTGTCTGTCTGATACCCTGGAACTGGAGTGGGCCACCATATAGTTGCTGGTAGTTGATCCCAGATTCTCTGCAAGAGGAGAAAAGGCTGTAAATTTTTGAGCCCTTTCAGTGGCACCACCCATCTTTAAATTTTTAGAAGTATTTGTGAGGCTGTGTTTATGTACATCATATGCAGACCATAAGAGGGATTTACATTCTCCAGAATCTGATCCCTCTTCGGAGTGTCTGAAGACAGCTACAGTGTACTTATATCTAATAAATACATAAATAAATAAATAAACATGTTTTAAAAAGGATAAGAAAGAAAGAAAAACCAGGCAGGCCTGCCATCCTTGTCTGTTTGTCTGTCTGTCTGTCTGATCCCCTGAAACTGGAGATGGGCCACCATATTTTTGCTGGTAGTTGATCCCAGGTTCTCTGGAAGAGGAGACAATGCTGTTAATTGTTGAGCCCTTACAGTGGCCCCACCCATCTTTAAATTTTTAGAAGTATATGTGAGGCTGTGTTTATTTACATCATATGCAGACCATAAGAGGGATTTAGATTCTCCAGAATCTGACACACTCTTCTGGAGTGTCTGAAGACAGCTACAATGTACTTATATCTAATAAATACATAAATAAAGAAATAAACATGTTTTAAAAAGGATAAGTAAGAAAGAAAGACCAGGCAGGCCTGCCATCCTTATCTCTGTCTGTCTGTCTGTCTGTCTGATCCCCTGGAACTGCAGATGGGCTACCTTATAGTTGCTGGTAGTTGATCCCAGGTTCTCTGGAAGAGGAGACAATGCTGTTAATTGTTGAGCCCTTTCAGTGGCCCCACCCATCTTTAAATTTTTAGAAGTATATGTGAGGCTGTGTTTTTGTACATCATATGCAGACCATAAGAGGGATTTAGATTCTCCAGAATCTGACACACTCTTCTGGAGTGTCTGAAGACAGCTACAGTGTACTTATATCTAATAAATACATACATAAATAAATAAATAAATAAATAAACATTTTTTAAAAGGGATAAGGAAGAAAGAAAAACCAGGCAGGCCTTCCATCCTTGTCTGTCTTTCTCTCTGTCTGTCTGTCTTGCCTAGCCGCTTGCGTATCCTAGCCTAGCCCCTTGCCTTGCCTAGCCTAGCCCAGCCCTGCCTTGCCTAGCCCTGCCTATCCCTGTCTTTAACCAGGCTGGCCTCGAAGTCAGAAACTGACTGCTTCTGCCTCCAGAGTGCTCTCATTAAGAGCTCAAGCCACCACTGACTGTTGGGTTTTCTAAGTCTTACATAGGTATGGTCTGTTTCTCAGCTGTGAAACCCTAATTAACACATGTAGTCTGTCCTAGGTCAGCCATAGCTACAGACTGAGGCCTTTTCTAAAACAAAACAAAAGAAAACAAAAAATAGAAATAATAAAATAAATAAATTAAGCAACCACATGATAACTTTTCTTTCTTTCAATGATACTCAGAGCTTGAAGCAGTTCACCCATGAGACCTCAGCTCCGGACATTGAGGCTGTTTCCCTAACAAGTATTATGGCTGAACCTGAGGGGTTCTACTGCTGATTTGTGTCCCCCTCTTTAAAAAAATAGTTGTTTTCAAAGGCTGCAGGTTCTTAGCCCAGTTCCTTGTTACAGTTGAGTCACAGCCCTGAAAGTTCAGTGGTAGTTAAAGGCACTGAGAAGGGCTTCCTCTAGACATCAAAGACCAAGTCTTTGTTATTAAAAAGTTAATCTGGATTGCCCCACCCCCTGGCATCCTTAGAATTCCTAGAAAGGAAGGCAGGGACCTGGGCAGAAGGGTGCAAGTCTACTGCTGTTTGTAAGTGGTAACAGAAAGCTTTCTCTTTTTGGTACCCTACCCCAAGTTACACTGTCACTTCTTTTTCCTAGTTTCATTTTTGTCGGTTTGTATTCTCAACATAGACCCTTTTCCTTCCTAACCTTGGCTGTCCTGAACCTTACTGTCCTTGAACTCAGTGATTTGCCTGTCTTGCTGGGATGAAACTGTGAGCTACCATCCAGAAGGAAGCACCCTGCTGAGGTTAGATTGGGGTCTCTTCCATTTTCCTCTATGAACATGCATATGGCAGGCCTGTTCTTTCTTTTTTACTTTTCCTTTTCTTTTTAAAGATTTATATATTTATTATATTTAAGTATGCTGTAGCTATCTTCAGACAGTCCAGAAGAGGGTGTCAGATTCTGAAGAATCTAAATCATTCCTATTGTCTGCATATGATGTATATAAACACAGCCTCACATATACTCAAAAAAAAAAAAGAAAGATGTGGCTACAGAGAGGGCTCAACAATTAAGAGCATTGTCTCCTCTTCCAGAGAACCTGGGCTCAATTACCAGTATTATATATGGTGGCCCATCTCCAGTTCCAGGGGATCTAATACTCTGTTCTGGAGTCTGTGGGCACAGCATACACATGCAAAACATTCTTACACAATCATTGAGAGAGGAGAGAGAGGGGTTGAGAGAGAGGGGAGGTAATCATACCTCCTGACGAGTTTGAAGACCTGAGCTTCATCACTCACACAAATAAATAAATGCAAAATATTTTTAAAAAATAAACTCTGCCATTGCCCTTTAAAAATTCCTAGAAAACAAGTTTTATAAGCAACAGTTATATTTACTATATCTAAAGTACAGTCATGAGCATATTCTCTAAATAGAAAAAGGCCTGTTAGTCTTAGAAATGGAAAAGACAAACCAAGGAAGGTTTGCAATTACATAATGAGGCAGCTCAGCCCAGCTCTTAGGTTGGAAATAAGACTGGAGAATAGGATACACCTGAAGACAGCCAGCCATTGCTTTTTGTTTTGGAGGCTGAAAGGATACACCTGAAGACAGCCAATGCTGTGTGATGGTGATCTGGTATTTTTTTTTTTAATTTTTAAAAACTTTAACACTTTTTATAAAACCTTTTTCTTTCTTTCTTTCTTTCTTTCTTTCTTTCTTTCTTTCTTTCTTTCTCTCTCTCTTTCTTTCTTTCCTTCTTTCTTTCTTTCTTTCTTTCTTCCTTTCTTTCTTTCTGTCTTTCTTTCTTTCCCTAGCCTACCCTAGCCTACCCTAGCCTACCCTAGCCTACCCTAGCCTACCCTAGCCTACCCTAGTCTACCCTAACCTTCCCTAGCCTACCCTAGCATACCCTAGCCTACCCTAGCCTTGCCTAGCCTACCCTAGCCTTCCCTAGCCTTCCCTAGCCTTCCCTAGCCTTCCCTAGCCCTGCCTAACCCTGTCTTTCACCAGGGTGGCCTCAAACTCAGAAACTGACTGCCTATGCCTACAGAGTGCTCTCATTAAGAGCTTGAGCCACCACTGAAGGTATGCAGACCATAAGAGGGATTTAGATTTTCCTGAATTTGACACCCTCTTCTTGAGTGTCTGAAGACAGCTACTGTGTACTTATATCTAATAAATACATAAATAAATAATTAAATAAACATTTTTTAAAAGGATAAGAAAGAAAGAAAAGGCAGGCCTGCCCTCCTTAGCTCTCTCTGTCTGTCTGTCTGTCTGATCCCTGAGAAATGGAGATGGGACACCATATAGTTGCTGGTAGTTGATCCCAGGTTCTCTGGAAGAGGAGACAATGCTGTTAATTGTTGAGCTTTTTCAGTGGCCCCACCCTTCTTTAAATTTTTGAAGTATATGTGAGGCTCTCTTTAGGTACACCATGTGCAGACCATAAGAGGGATTTAGATTCTCCAGAATCTGACACCCTCTTCTGGAGTGTCTGAAAACAGCTACAGTGTACTTATATCGAATAAATAAATAAATAAATAAATAAATAAATAAATAAATAAATAAATAAACATTTTTTAAAAAGGATAAGAAAGAAAGAAGACCTGGCAGGCCTGCCATCCTTATCTCTGTCTGTTTGTCTGTCTGTCTGTCTGTCTGATCCTCTGATACTGGATATGGGCCACCATATAGTTGCTGGTAGTTGATCCCAGTTTCTATGGAAGAGGAGACAATGCTTTTAATTGTTGAGACCTTTCAGTGGTCCCACCCATCTTTAAATTTTTAGAAGTATATGTGAGGCTGTGTTTATGTACATCATATGCAGACCATAAGAGGGATTTAGATTCTGCAGAATCTGACACCTTCTTCTGGAGTGTCTGAAGACAGCTACAGTGTACTTATATCTAATAAATACATAAATAAATATATAAGTAAACATTTTTTCAAAAGGATAAGAAAGAAAGAAAGACCAGGCAGGCCTGCCATCCTTATATCTGTCTGTCTGTCTGTCTGTCTGATCCTCTGGAACTGGAGATGGGCCACCATATAGTTGCTGGTAGTTGATCCCAGGTTCTCTGGAAGAGGAGATAATGCTGTTAATTGTTGAGCCCTTTCAGTGGCCCCACCTTTCATTAAAATTTTTGAAGTATATCTGAGGCTGTGTTTATGTACATCATATGCAGACCAGAAGATGGTTTTAGATTTTTCAGAATCTGACACCGTCTACTGGAGTTTCTGAAGACAGCTACAGTGTACTTATATCTAATAAATACATAAATAAATAAATTAATAAATAAATAAACATTTTTTATAAAGGATAAAAAAGAAAGAAAAATCAGGCAGGCCTGCCATCCTTATCTCTGTCTGTCTGTCTGTCTGATCCTCTGGAACTGGATATGGGCCACCATATATTTGCTGGTAGTTTTTCCCAAGTTCTCTGGAAGAGGAGACAATGATGTTAATTGTTCAGTCCTTTCAGTGGCCACAGCCATCTTTAAATTTTTAGAAGTAAATGTGAGGCTGAATTTATGTACATCATATGCAGATCATAAGAGTGATTTAAATTCTCCAGAATCTGACACCCTCTTCTGGAGTGTCTGAAGACAGCTACAGTGTACTTATATCTAATAAATAAATAAATAAATAAATAAATAAATAAATAAATAAATAAACATTTTTTAAAAAGGATAAGAAAGAAACAAAGAACTGGCAGGCCTGCCATCCTTATCTCTGTCTGTCTGTCTGTCTGTCTGTCTGATCCTCTGGTACTGGATATGGGCCACCATATAGTTGCTGGTAGTTTATCCAAGGTTCTCTGGAAGAGGAGACAATGCTGTAAATTGTTGAGCCCTTTCAGTGGCCCCACCCTTCATTAAATTTTTAGAAGTATATCTGAGGCTGTGTTTATGTATATCATAATCAGACCATAAGAGTGATTTAGATTCTCCAGAAACTGACACCTTCTTCTGTAGTGTCTGAAGACAGCTACAGTGTACTTATATCTAATAAATACATAAATAAATAAATAAACAAATAAATAAATAAATAAATAAATAAACATTTTTTAAAAAGGATAAGACAGAAAGAAAGACCAGGCAGGCCTGCCACCCTTATCTCTGTCTGTCTGTCTGTCTGTGTGAAACCCTGGAACTGGAAGTGGGCCACCATATAGTTGCTGGTAGTTTATCCAAGGTTCTCTGGAAGAGGGGACAGTGCTTTTAAATGTTGAGCCCTTTCTGTAGCCCCACCCATCTTTCAATTTTTAGAAGTATATGTGAGGCTGTGTTTATGTACATCATATGCAGACCATAAGAGGGATTTAGATTCTCCAGAATCTGACACCCTCTTCTGGAGTGTCTGAAGACAGCTACAGTTTACTTATATCTAATAAATACATAAATAAATAAATAAATAAATGAATAAATAAATAAATAAATAAACATTTTTTAAAAAGGATAAGAAAGTAAGAAAGACCAGGCAGGCCTGCCACCCTTATCTCTGTCTGTCTGTCTGTCTGTCTGTCTGATACCCTGGAACTGTAGATTGGCCACCATAGTGTTGCTGGTAGTTGATTCCAGGTTCTCTGGAAGAGGAGACAATGCTGTTAATTGTTGAGCCCTTTCATTGGCCCCACCCATCTTTAAATATTTAGAAGTATATGTGAGGCTGTGTTTATGTACATCATATGCAGACCATAAATGTGATTCAGATTCTCCAGAATCTGACACCCTCTTCTGGAGTGTCTGAAGACAACTACAGTGTACTTATATCAAATAAATAAATAAATAAATAAATAAATAAATAAATAAATAAATAAATAAATAAACATTTTATAAACAGGATAAGAAAGAAAGAAAGACCAGGCAGGCCTGCCATCCTTATCTCTGTCTCTCTGTCTGTCTGTCTACAGTCTGTCTGATCCCCTTGGACTCGAGATGGGCCACCATATAATTGCTGGTAGTTGATCCCAGGTTCTCTGGAAGAGGAGTCAGTGCTGTTAATTGTTGAGCCCTTTCAGTAGCCCAACCAATCTTTAAATTTTTAGAAGTATATGTGAGGCTGTGTTCATGTACATCATATACATACCATAAGAGGGATTTAGATTCTCCAGAATCTGACACCCTCTTCTGGAGTGTCTGAAGACAGCTACAGTGTACTTATATCTAATAAATACATAAATAATTAAATAAACATTTTTTAAAACGATAAGAAAGAAAGACCAGGCAGGCCTGCCATCCTTATCTCTGTCTGTCTGTCTGTCTGATCCCCTGGAACTGGAGATGGGCCACCATATAGTTGCTGGTAGTTGATTTCAGGTTCTCTGGAAGAGGACACAATGCTGTTAATTGTTGAGCCCTTTCAGTGGCCCAACACATCTTTAAATTTTTAGAAGTATATGTGAGGCTGTGTTCATGTACATCATATGCAACCATAAGAGGGATATAGATTCTCCAGAATCTTACACCCTCTTCTGGAGAGTCTGAAGACAGCTACAGTGTACTTATATCTAATAAATACATAAATAAATAAACAAATAAATAAATAAATAAACAAATAAATAAACATTTTTTAAAAAGGATAAGAAAGAAAGGAAAATCAGGCAGGCCTGCCATCCTTATCTCTGTCTGTATGTCTGTCTGTCTTATCCCCTGGAACTTGAGATGGGCCACCATATAGTTGCTGGTAGTTGATCCCACGTTCTCTGGAAGAAGAGACAATGCTGTTAATTGTTGAGCCCTTTCAGTGGGCCCACCCATCTTTAAATTTTTAGAAGTATATGCGAGGCTGTGTTTATGTACATCATATGCAGACCATAAGAGGGATTTAGATTCTCCAGAAGATGAGACCCTCTTCTAGAGTGTTTGAAGACAGCTACAGTGTACTTATATCTAATAAATACATAAATAAATAAATAAACATTATCTAAAAAGTATAAGTAAGAAAGAAAGACCAGGCAGGCCTCCATCCTTATCTCTTTCTGTCTGTCTGTCTGTCTGATACCCTGGAACTTGAAATGGGCCACCATATAGTTGCTGGTAGTTTATCCAATGTTCTCTGGAAGAGGAGACAATGCTGTTAATTATTGAGCACTTTCTGTGGCCCCACCCATCTTTAAATTTTTAGAAGTATATGTGAGGCTGTGTTTATGTACATCATATGCAGACCATAAGAGGGATTTAGATTCTCCAGAATCTTACACCCTCTCTTGGAGTGTCTGAAGACGGCTACAGTGTACTTATATCTAATAAATAAATAAATAAATAAATAAATAAATAAATAAATAAATAAACAAACATTTTTTTTTAAGGATAAGAAATAAAGAAAGACCAGGCAGGCCTGCCATCCTTATCTCTGTCTCTCTGTCTGTCTGTCTGTCTGATCCACTGGACTGGAGATGGGCCACCATATAGGTGCTGGTAGTTTATCCCAGGTTCTCTGTAAGAGGAGACAATGTTGTTAATTGTTGAGCTTTTAGAGTGGCCCCAACCTTCTTTAAATTTTTAGAAGTATATGTGAGGCTGTGTTTATGTACATCATATGCAGACCATAAGAGGTATTCAGATTCTCGAGATTCTAACACCCTCTACTGGAGAGTCTGAAGACAGCTACAGTGTACCTATATCTAATAAATAAATAAATAAATAAATAAATAAATAAATAAACATTTTTTAAAAAGGATAAGAAAGAAAGAAAGACCAGGCAGGCCTGCCTTCCTTATCTCTGTTTGTCTGTCTGTCTGTCTGTCGTTCTGATCCCATGGAACTGGGGATGGGCCACCATATAGTTGTTGGTAGTTGATCCCAGGTTCTCTGGAAGAGGAGACAACGCTGTTAATTGTTGAGCCCTTTCAGTGGCACCACCCATCTTTAAATTTTTAGAAGTATACATGAGTCTGTGTTTATGTACATCTTATGCAGACCATAAAAGGGATTTAGATTCTCCAGAATCTGACACACTTTTCTGGAGTGTCTGAAGACAGCTACAGTGTACTTATATCTAATAAATAAATACATAAATAAATAAATAAATAAATAAGTAAACATTTTTTCAAAAGGATAAGAAAGAAAGAAAGACCAGGCAGGCCTGCCATCCTTATCTCTGACTGTCTGTATGTCTGTCTGTCTGATCCCCTGGAACTGGAGATGGGCCACCATATAGTTGCTGGTAGTTGATCCGAGGTTCTCTGGAAGAGGAGACAATGCTGTTCATTGTTGAGCCCTTTCAATGGCCCCACCCATCTTTAAATGTTTAGAACTGTATGTGAGGCTCTGTTTATGTACATCATATGCAGGCCATAAGAGGGATTTAGATTCTCCATAATCTGACACCCTCTTCTGGAGTGTCTGAAGACAGCTACAGTGTACTTATATATAATAAATACATAAATAAATAAATAAATAAATAAATAAATAAATAAATAAACATTTTTTAATTAAATGATAAGAAAAAAAGAAAGACCAGGTAGGACTGCCATCCATATCTCTGTCTGTCTGTCTGTCTGTCTGTCTGATCCCTGGGAACTGGAGATGAGCCACCATATAGTTGCTGGTAGTTGATCCCAGGTTCTCTGGAAGAGGAGACAATGCTGTTAATTGTAGAGCCCTTTCAGTGGCCCCACCCTTCATTAAATTTTTAGAAGTATATCTGAGGCTGTGTTTATGTACATCATATGCAGACCAGAAGATGGTTTTAGATTCTTCAGAACCTGACACCCTCTACTGGAGATCTTAAGACAGCTACAGTGTACTTATATCTAAAAAATACATAAATAAATAAATTAATAAATAAATAAACATTTTTTAAAAAGGATAAGGAAGAAAGTAAAATCAGGCAGTCCTGCCATCCTTATCTCTGTCTGTCTGTCTGTCTGTCTGTCTGTCTGATCCTCTGGAACTGGATATGGGCCACCATATATTTGCTGGTAGTTTTTCCCAAGTTCTCTGGAAGAGGAGACAATGATGTTAATTGTTCAGTCCTTTCAGTGGCCACAGCCATCTTTAAATTTTTAGAAGTAAATGTGAGGCTGAATTTATGTACATCATATGCAGATCATAAGAGTGATTTAAATTCTCCAGAATCTGACACCCTCTTCTGGAGTGTCTGAAGACAGCTACAGTGTACTTATATCTAATAAATAAATAAATAAATAAATAAATAAATAAATAAATAAATAAATAAACATTTTTTAAAAAGGATAAGAAAGAAACAAAGAACTGGCAGGCCTGCCATCCTTATCTCTGTCTGTCTGTCTGTCTGTCTGTCTGATCCTCTGGTACTGGATATGGGCCACCATATAGTTGCTGGTAGTTTATCCAAGGTTCTCTGGAAGAGGAGACAATGCTGTAAATTGTTGAGCCCTTTCAGTGGCCCCACCCTTCATTAAATTTTTAGAAGTATATCTGAGGCTGTGTTTATGTACATCATAATCAGACCATAAGAGTGATTTAGATTCTCCAGAAACTGACACCCTCTTCTGTAGTGTCTGAAGACAGCTACAGTGTACTTATATCTAATAAATACATAAATAAATAAATAAACAAATAAATAAATAAATAAATAAATAAACATTTTTTAAAAAGGATAAGACAGAAAGAAAGACCAGGCAGGCCTGACACCCTTATCTCTGTCTGTCTGTCTGTCTGTGTGAAACCCTGGAACTGGAAGTGGGCCACCATATAGTTGCTGGTAGTTTATCCAAGGTTCTCTGGAAGAGGAGACAGTGCTTTTAAATGTTGAGCCCTTTCTGTAGCCCCACCCATCTTTCAATTTTTAGAAGTATATGTGAGGCTGTGTTTATGTACATCATATGCAGACCATAAGAGGGATTTAGATTCTCCAGAATCTGACACCCTCTTCTGGAGTGTCTGAAGACAGCTACAGTTTACTTATATCTAATAAATACATAAATAAATAAATAAATAAATAAATGAATAAATAAATAAATAAATAAACATTTTTTAAAAAGGATAAGAAAGTAAGAAAGACCAGGCAGGCCTGCCACCCTTATCTCTGTCTGTCTGTCTGTCTGTCTGTCTGATACCCTGGAACTGTAGATTGGCCACCATAGTGTTGCTGGTAGTTGATTCCAGGTTCTCTGGAAGAGGAGACAATGCTGTTAATTGTTGAGCCCTTTCATTGGCCCCACCCATCTTTAAATATTTAGAAGTATATGTGAGGCTGTGTTTATGTACATCATATGCAGACCATAAATGTGATTTAGATTCTCCAGAATCTGACACCCTCTTCTGGAGTGTCTGAAGACAACTACAGTGTACTTATATCAAATAAATAAATAAATAAATAAATAAATAAATAAATAAATAAATAAATAAATAAACATTTTATAAACAGGATAAGAAAGAAAGAAAGACCAGGCAGGCCTGCCATCCTTATCTCTGTCTCTCTGTCTGTCTGTCTACAGTCTGTCTGATCCCCTTGGACTAGAGATGGGCCACCATATAATTGCTGGTAGTTGATCCCAGGTTCTCTGGAAGAGGAGTCAGTGCTGTTAATTGTTGAGCCCTTTCAGTAGCCCAACCAATCTTTAAATTTTTAGAAGTATATGTGAGGCTGTGTTCATGTACATCATATACATACCATAAGAGGGATTTAGATTCTCCAGAATCTGACACCCTCTTCTGGAGTGTCTGAAGACAGCTACAGTGTACTTATATCTAATAAATACATAAATAATTAAATAAACATTTTTTAAAACGATAAGAAAGAAAGACCAGGCAGGCCTGCCATCCTTATCTCTGTCTGTCTGTCTGTCTGATTCCCTGGAACTGGAGATGGGCCACCATATAGTTGCTGGTAGTTGATTTCAGGTTCTCTGGAAGAGGACACAATGCTGTTAATTGTTGAGCCCTTTCAGTGGCCCAACACATCTTTAAATTTTTAGAAGTATATGTGAGGCTGTGTTCATGTACATCATATGCAACCATAAGAGGGATATAGATTCTCCAGAATTTACACCCTTTTCTGGAGAGTCTGAAGACAGCTACAGTGTACTTATATCTAATAAATACATAAATAAATAAACAAATAAATAAATAAATAAATAAATAAACAAATAAATAAACATTTTTTAAAAAGGATAAGAAAGAAAGAAAAATCAGGCAGGCCTGCCATCCTTATCTCTGTCTGTATGTCTGTCTGTCTTATCCCCTGGAACTTGAGATGGGCCACCATATAGTTGCTGGTAGTTGATCCCACGTTCTCTGGAAGAAGAGACAATGCTGTTAATTGTTGAGCCCTTTCAGTGGGCCCACCCATCTTTAAATTTTTAGAAGTATATGCGAGGCTGTGTTTATGTACATCATATGCAGACCATAAGAGGGATTTAGATTCTCCAGAAGATGAGACCCTCTTCTAGAGTGTTTGAAGACAGCTACAGTGTACTTATATCTAATAAATACATAAATAAATAAATAATCATTATCTAAAAAGTATAAGTAAGAAAGAAAGACCAGGCAGGCCTCCATCCTTATCTCTTTCTGTCTGTCTGTCTGTCTGATACCCTGGAACTTGAGATGGGCCACCATATAGTTGCTGGTAGTTTATCCAATGTTCTCTGGAAGAGGAGACAATGCTGTTAATTATTGAGCACTTTCTGTGGCCCCACCCATCTTTAAATTTTTAGAAGTATATGTGAGGCTGTGTTTATGTACATCATATGCAGACCATAAGAGGGATTTAGATTCTCCAGAATCTGACACCCTCTCTTGGAGTGTCTGAAGACGGCTACAGTGTACTTATATCTAATAAATAAATAAATAAATAAATAAATAAATAAATAAATAAACAAACTTTTTTTAAGGATAAGAAATAAAGAAAGACCAGGCAGGCCTGCCATCCTTATCTCTGTCTCTCTGTCTGTCTGTCTGTCTGATCCACTGGACTGGAGATGGGCCACCATATAGGTGCTGGTAGTTTATCCCAGGTTCTCTGTAAGAGGAGACAATGTTGTTAATTGTTGAGCTTTTAGAGTGGCCCCAACCTTCTTTAAATTTTTAGAAGTATATGTGAGGCTGTGTTTATGTACATCATATGCAGACCATAAGAGGTATTCAGATTCTCGAGATTCTAACACCCTCTACTGGAGAGTCTGAAGACAGCTACAGTGTACCTATATCTAATAAATAAATAAATAAATAAATATATAAATAAATAAATAAATAAATAAATAAATAAATAAATAAACATTTTTTAAAAAGGATAAGAAAGAAAGAAAGACCAGGCAGGCCTGCCTTCCTTACCTCTGTTTGTCTGTCTGTCTGTCTGTCGTTCTGATCCCATGGAACTGGGGATGGGCCACCATATAGTTGTTGGTAGTTGATCCCAGGTTCTCTGGAAGAGGAGACAACGCTGTTAATTGTTGAGCCCTTTCAGTGGCCCCACCAATCTTTAAATTTTTAGAAGTATACATGAGTCTGTGTTTATGTACATCTTATGCAGACCATAAAAGGGATTTAGATTCTCCAGAATCTGACACACTTTTCTGGAGTGTCTGAAGACAGCTACAGTGTACTTATATCTAATAAATAAATAAATAAACAAATAAATAAATAAATAAATAAGTAAACATTTTTTCAAAAGGATAAGAAAGAAAGAAAGACCAGGCAGGCCTGCCATCCTTATCTCTGACTGTCTGTATGTCTGTCTGTCTGATCCCCTGGAACTGGAGATGGGCCACCATATAGTTGCTGGTAGTTGATCCGAGGTTCTCTGGAAGAGGAGACAATGCTGTTCATTGTTGAGCCCTTTCAATGGCCCCACCCATCTTTAAATGTTTAGAACTGTATGTGAGGCTCTGTTTATGTACATCATATGCAGGCCATAAGAGGGATTTAGATTCTCCATAATCTGACACCCTCTTCTGGAGTGTCTGAAGACAGCTACAGTGTACTTATATATAATAAATACATAAATAAATAAATAAATAAATAAACATTTTTTTAATTAAATGATAAGAAAAAAAGAAAGACCAGGTAGGACTGCCATCCATATCTCTGTCTGTCTGTCTGTCTGTCTGTCTGATCCCTGGGAACTGGAGATGAGCCACCATATAGTTGCTGGTAGTTGATCCCAGGTTCTCTGGAAGAGGAGACAATGCTGTTAATTGTAGAGCCCTTTCAGTGGCCCCACCCTTCATTAAATTTTTAGAAGTATATCTGAGGCTGTGTTTATGTACATCATATGCAGACCAGAAGATGGTTTTAGATTCTTCAGAACCTGACACCCTCTACTGGAGATCTTAAGACAGCTACAGTGTACTTATATCTAAAAAATACATAAATAAATAAATTAATAAATAAATAAACATTTTTTAAAAAGGATAAGGAAGAAAGTAAAATCAGGCAGTCCTGCCATCCTTATCTCTGTCTGTCTGTCTGTCTGTCTGTCTGTCTGATCCTCTGGAACTGGATATGGGCCACCATATATTTGCTGGTAGTTTTTCCCAAGTTCTCTGGAAGAGGAGACAATGATGTTAATTGTTCAGTCCTTTCAGTGGCCACAGCCATCTTTAAATTTTTAGAAGTAAATGTGAGGCTGAATTTATGTACATCATATGCAGATCATAAGAGTGATTTAAATTCTCCAGAATCTGACACCCTCTTCTGGAGTGTCTGAAGACAACTACAGTTTACTTATATCTAATAAATAAATAAATAAATAAATAAATAAATAAATAAATAAATAAATGAGTAAATAAATAAATAAATAAATAAACATTTTTTAAAAAGGATAAGAAAGTAAGAAAGACCAGGCATTCCTGCCACCCTTATCTCTGTCTGTCTGTCTGTCTGTCTGTCTGATACCCTGGAACTGGAGATGGGCCACCATAGTGTTGCTGGTAGTTTATCCCAGGTTCTCTGGAAGAGGAGACAATGCTGTTAATTGTTGAGCCCTTTCAGTGGCCCCACCCATCTTTAAATTTTTAGAAGAAAATGTGAGTCTGTGTTTATGTACATCATATGCAGACCCTAAGAGGGATTTAGATTCTCCAGAATCTGACACCCTCTTCTGCAGTGTCTAAAGACAGCTACAGTGTACTTATATCTAATAAATACATATATAAAAAATAAATATTTTTAAAAAGGATAAGAAAGAAAGAAAGACCAGGCAGGCCTGCCATCCTTATCTCTGTCTGTCTGTCTGTCTGTTTGATACCCTGGTACTGGAGATGGGCCACCCTATAGTTGCTGGTAGTTGATCCCAGGATCTCTGATGAGTAGACAATGCTGTTAATTGTTGAGACCTTTCAGTGGCCCCACACATCTTTAAATTTTTAGAAGTATATGTGAGGCTGTGTTTATGTACATCATATGCAGACCATAAGAGGGATATAGATTCTCCAGAATCTGACACCCTCTTCTGGACTGTCTGAAGATAGCTAAAGTGTACTTATATCTAATAAATACATAAATAAATAAATAAATAAATAAATAAATAAATAAATAAATAAATAAATAAACATTTTTTAAAAAGAATAAGATAGAAAGAAAGACCAGGCTGGACTGTCATCCTTATCTATGTCTGTCTGTCTGTCTCTCTGTCTGTCTGTCTGTCTGATCTCCTGGAACTGGAGATGGGCCACCATATAGTTGCTGGTAGTTGATCCCAGGTACTCTGAAGAGGAGACAATTCTGTTAATTGTTCAGCCCTTTCAGTGGCCCCACTCATCTTTAAATTTCTAGAAGTAAATGTGATGCTGTGTTTATGTACATCATATTCAGACCGTAAGTGGGATTTACATTCTCCAGAATCTGACATCGTCTTTTGGAGTGTCTATGACGGATACAGTGTACATATATCTAATAAATACATAAATAAATAAATAAATAAATAAATAAATAAATAAACATTTTTTAAAAAGGATAAGAAAAAAAGAATGACCAGCAGGCCTGCCATCCTTATCTCTGTCTGTCTGTCTGTCTGTCTGTCAGTCTGATCCCCTGGAACTGGAATGGGCCCCATATATTTGCTGGTAGTTGATCCGAGGTTCTCTGGAAGAGGATACAATGCTGTTAATTGTTGAGTCCTTTCAGTGGCCCCAAACATCTTTAAATTTTTAGAAGTATATGTGAGTCTGTGTTTATGTACATCATATGCAGACCATAAGAGGGATTTAGATTCTCCAGAATCTGACAACATCTTCTGAAGTGTCTGAAGACAGCTACAGTGTACTTATATCTAATAAATACATAAATAAAAATAAATAAATAAATAAATAAACAATTTTTCAACAGTATAATAAAGAAAGAAAGACCAGGCAAGCCTGCCATCCTTATCTCTGTCTGTCTGTCTGTCTGTCTGATCCCCTGGAACTGGAGATGGGCCACCATATAGTTGCTGGTAGTTCATCCCAGGTTCTCTGGAAGAGGAGACAATGCTGTTAATTGTTGAGCCCTTTAAGTGGCCCCACCCATCTTTAAATTTTTAGAAGTATATGTGAGGCTGTGTTTATGTACATCATATGCAGACCATAAGAGGGATATAGATTCTCCAGAATCTGACACCTTCTTCGGGAGTGTTTGAAGACAGCTACAGTGTACTTATATCTAATAAATACATACGTAAATTAATAAACATTTTTTAAAAAGGATAAGAAAGAAAGAAAGACCAGGCAGGCCTGCCATCCTTATCTCTGTCTGTCTGTATGTCTGTCTGTCTGTCTATCTGATCCCTTGGAACTGGAGATGGGTCACCATATAGTTGCTGGTAGTTGATCCCAGATTCTCTGGAAGAAGAGACAATGCTGTTAATTGTTGAGCCCTCTCAATTGCCCCGCCCATCTTTAAATTTTTAGAAGTATATGTGAGGCTGTGTTTATGTACATCATATGCATACCATAAGAGGGATTTAGATACTCCAGAATCTGACACCCTCTTCTGGAGTGTCTGAAGACAGCTACAGTATACTTATATCTAATAAATTCATAAATAAACAAATAAACATTTTAAAAAAGGATAATAACGAAATAGAGACCAGGCAGGCCTGCCATCCTTGTCTGTCTGTCTGTCTTTCTGTCTGATCCCCTGGAACTGGAGTTGGGCCACCATATAATTGCTGGTAGTTGATCCCAGGTTCTCTGGAAGAGGAGTCAGTGCTGTTAATTGTTCAGCCCTTTCAGTAGCCCAACCCATCTTTAAATTTTTAGAAGTATATGTGAGGCTGTGTTTATGTACATCATATACATACCATAAGAGGGATTTAGATATTCCAGAATCTGACACCCTCTTCTGGCGTGTCTGAAGACAGCTACAGTGTACTTATATCTAATAAATACATAAATAATTAAATAAACATTTTTTTAAAACGATAAGAAAGAAAGAAAGACCAGGCAGGCCTGCCATCCTTATCTCTGTCTGTCTGTCTGTCTGATCCCCTGGAACTGGAGATGGGCCACCATACAGTTGCTGGTAGTTGATTTCAGGTTCTCTGGAAGAGGAGACAATGCTGTTAATTGTTGAGCCCTTTCAGTGGCCCCACACATCTTTAAATTTTTAGAAGTATATGTGAGGCTGTGTTCATGTACATCATATGCAACCATAAGAGGGATATAGATTCTCCAGAATCTGACACCCTCTTCTGGAGAGTCTGAAGACAGCTACAGTGTACTTATATCTAATAAATACATAAATAAATAAACAAACAAATAAATAAATAAACAAATAAATAAATAAATAAATAAATAAATAAACATTTTTTAAAAAGGATAAGAAAGAAAGAAAAATCAGGCAGGCCTGCCATCCTTATCTCTGTCTGTCTGTCTGTCTGTCTTATCCCCTGGAACTTGAGATGGGCCACCATATAGTTGCTGGTAGTTGATCCCACGTTCTCTGGAAGAAGAGACAATGCTGTTAATTGTTTAGCTTTTTGAGTGGGCCCACCCATCTTTAAATTTTTAGAAGTATATGCGAGGCTGTGTTTATGTACATCATATGCAGACCATAAGAGGGATTTAGATTCTCCAGAAGATGAGACCCTCTTCTAGAGTGTTTGAAGACAGCTACAGTGTACTTATATCTAATAAATACATAAATAAATAAATAAACATTTTCTAAAAAGTATAAGTAAGAAAGAAAGACCAGGCAGGCCTCCATCCTTATCTCTTTCTGTCTGTCTGTCTGTCTGATACCCTGGAACTGCAGATGGGCCACCATATAGTTGCTGGTAGTTGATCCCAGGTTCTCTGGAAGAGGAGACAATGATGTTAATTGTTGAGCCCTTTCAGTGGTCCTACCCATCTTTAAATTTTTAGAAGTATATGTGAGGCTGTGTTTATGTACATCATATGCAGACCATAAGAGGGATTTAGATTCTCCAGAATCTGACACCCTCTTCTGGAGTGTCTGAAGACAGCTACTGTGTACTTATATCTAATAAATACATAAATAAATAATTAAAAAAACATTATTTAAAAAGGATAAGAAAAAAGAAAGACCAGGCAGGCCTGCCACCCTTATCTCTGTCTGTCTGTCTGTCTGTCTGATACCCTGGAACTGGAGATGGGCCACCATAGTGTTGCTGGAAGTTTATCCCAGGTTCTCTGGAAGAGGAGACAATGCTGTTAATTGTTGAGCCCTTTCAGTGGCCCCACCCATCTTTAAATTTTTAGAAGAAAATGTGAGTCTGTGTTTATGTACATCATATGCAGACCCTAAGAGGGATTTAGATTCTCCAGAATCTGACACCCTCTTCTGCAGTGTCTAAAGACAGCTACAGTGTACTTATATCTAATAAATACATATATAAAAAATAATTTTTTTTAAAAAGGATAAGAAAGAAAGAAAGACCAGGCAGGCCTGCCATCCTTATCTCTGTCTGTCTGTCTGTCTGTTTGATACCCTGGTACTGGAGATGGGCCACCATATAGTTACTGGTAGTTGATCCCAGGCTCTCTGGAAGAGGAGACAATGCTGTTAATTGTTGAGCCCTTTCAGTGGCCCCACCCATCTTTGAATTTTTAGAAGTAAAGTTGTGCTGTGTTTATGTACATCATATGCAGACCATAAGAGGGATTTAGATTCTCCGGAATCTGACACCCTCTTCTGGATTGTTTGAAGACAGCTACATTGTACTTATATCTAATAAATACATAAATAAATAAATAAACATTTTTTAAAAAGGATAAAAAAGAAAGAAAGACCAGGCAGGCCTGCCATCCTTATCCTTGTCTCTCTGTCTGTCTGTCTGATAACATGGAACTGGAGATGGGCCACCATAAAGTTGCTGGTAGTTGATCCCAGGATCTCTGATGAGTAGACAATGCTGTTAATTGTTGAGACCTTTCAGTGGCCCCACACATCTTTAAATTTTTAGAAGTATATGTGAGGCTGTGTTTATGTACATCATATGCAGACCATAAGAGGGATATAGATTCTCCAGAATCTGACACCCTCTTCTGGAGTGTCTGAAGATAGCTAAAGTGTACTTATATCTAATAAATAAATAAATAAATAAATAAATAAATAAATAAATAAATAAATAAACAAACAAACAAACATTTTTTAAAAAGAATAAGATAGAAAGAAAGACCAGGCTGGACGGTCATCCTTATCTATGTCTGTCTGTCTGTTTCTCTGTCTGTCTGTCTGTCTGATCTCCTGAAACTGGAGATGGGCCACCATATAGTTGCTGGTAGTTGATCCCAGGTACTCTGAAGAGGAGACAATTCTGTTAATTGTTCAGCCCTTTCAGTGGCCCCACTCATCTTTAAATTTCTAGAAGTAAATGTGATGCTGTGTTTATGTACATCATATTCAGACCGTAAGAGGGATTTAGATTCTCCAGAATCTGACACCGTCTTTTGGAGTGTCTATGACGGATACAGTGTACATATATCTAATAAATACATACATAAATAATAAATAAATAAATAAATAAATAAATAAATAAATAAACATTTTTTAAAAAGGATAAGAAAAAAAGAAAGACCAGCAGGCCTGCCATCCTTATCTCTGTCTGTCTGTCTGTCTAATCCCCTGGAACTGGAGATGGGCCACCATATAGTTGCTGGTAGTTGATCCCAGGTTCTCTGGAAGAGGAGACAATGCTGTTAATTGTTGAGCGCTTTCAGTGGCCCCACACATCTTCAAATTTTTAGAAGTATATGTGAGTCTGTGTTTATGTACATCATATGCAGACCAAAAGAGGGATTTAGATTCTCCACAATCTGACACCCTCTTCTGGAGTGTCTGAAGACAGCTACAGTGTACTTATATCTAATAAATAAATAAATAAATAAATAAATAAATAAATAAATAAATAAATAAATGAATAAATAAATAAATAAATAAATAAGTAAATAAACAAACATTTTTTAAAAAGGATAAGAAAAAAAGAAAGACCAGCAGGCCTGCCATCCTTATCTCTGTCTGTCTGTCTGTCTGTCTGTCAGTCTGATCCCCTGGAACTGGAATGGGCCCCATATATTTGCTGGTAGTTGATCCGAGGTTCTCTGGAAGAGGAGACAATGCTGTTAATTGTTGAGTCCTTTCAGTGGCCCCACACATCTTTAAATTTTTAGAAGTATATGTGAGTCTGTGTTTATGTACATCATATGCAGACCATAAGAGGGATTTAGATTCTCAAGAATCTGACAACATCTTCTGAAGTGTCTGAAGACAGCTACAGTGTACTTATATCTAATAAATACATAAATAAAATAAATAAATAAATAAATAAACATTTTTTCAACAGTATAATAAAGAAAGAAAGACCAGGCACGCCTGCCATCCTTATCTCTGTCTGTCTGTCTGTCTGATCCCCTGGAACTGGAGATGGGCCACCATATAGTTGCTGGTAGTTCATCCCAGGTTCTCTGGAAGAGGAGACAATGCTGTTAATTGTTGAGCCCTTTCTTTAGTGACCCCACCCATCTTTAAATTTTTAGAAGTATATGTGAGGCTGTGTTTATGTACATCATATGCAGACCATAAGAGGGATTTAGATTCTCCAGAATCTGACACCCTCTTCTGGAGTGTCTGAAGACAGCTACAGTGTACTTATATCTAAAAAATACATAAATAAATAAATAAACATTTTTTAAAAAGGATAAGAAAGAAAGAAAGACCAGGCAGGCCTGCCATCCTTATCTCTGTCTTTCTGTCTGTCTGTTTGTCTGTCTGATCCCCTGTAACTGGAGATGGGCCAACATATAGTTGCTGGTAGTTGATCCCAGGTTCTCTGGAAGAGGAGACAATGCTGTTAATTGTTGGTTCCTTTCAGTGGCCCCAACCATCTTTAAATTTTTAGAAGAATATGTGAGGCTGTGTTTATGTACATCATATGCAGAACATAAATGGGATTTATGTTCTGCAGAATCAAACACCCTCTTCTGGAGTGTCTGAAGATAGCTATAGTGTACTTATATCTAATAAATACATAAATAAATTAATAAACCTTTTTTAAAATGATAAGAAAGAAAGAAAGACCAGGCAGGCCTGCCATCCTTATCTCTGTCTGTCTATCTGTGTGTCTGTCTGATCCCCTGGAACTGGAGATGGGCCACCATATAATTACTGGTTATTGATCCCAGGTTCTCTGGAAGAGGAGACAATGCTGTTAATTGTTGATCCCTTTTAGTGGCCCCACCCATCTTTAAATTTTTAGAAGTATATGTGAGGCTGTGTTTATGTACATCATATGCAGACCATAAGAGGGATTTAGATTCTCCAGAATCTGACAACCTCTTCTGGAGTGTCTGAAGACAAGTATTGTGTACTTATATCTAATAAATACATTAAAAATAAATAAATAAATAAATAAATAAATAAATAAATAAATAAATAAATAAAAATAAATAAATAAACATTTTTTTTAAACGGAGAAGAAAGAAAGAAAGACCATGCTGGCCTGCCATCCTTATCACTTTCTGTCTGTCTGTCTGTCTGTCTGATCCCCTGTAACTGGAGATGGGACACCATATAGTTGCTGGTAGTTGATCCCAGGTTCTCTGGAAAAGGAGACAATGCTGTTAATTGTTGAGACCTTTCAGTGGCCCCACCCATCTTTAAATTTTTAGAAGTATATGTGAGGCTATGTTTATGTACATCAAATGCAGACCATAAGAGGGATTTAGATTCTCCAGCATATGACACCCTCTTCTGGAGTGTCTGAAGACAGCTACAGTGTACTTATGTCTAATAAATACTTAAATAAACAAATAAACATTTTTAAATAAGGATAATAAAGAAAGAAAATCCAGGCAGGCCTTCCATCCTTATATCTGTCTGTCTGTCTGTCTGTCTGATTCCCTGGAACTGGAGATGGGCCACCATATAGTTGCTGGTAGTTGATCCAGGTTCTCTGGAAGAGGAGACAATGCTGTTAATTGTTGAGCCCTTTCAGTGGCCCCACACATCTTTAAATTTTTAGAAATATATGTGAGGCTGTGTTATGTACATCATATGCAGACCATAAGAGGTATTTAGATTCTCCAGAATCTGATACCCTCTTCTGGAGTGTCTGAAGACAGCTACAGTGTACTTATATCTAATAAATAAATAAATAAATAAATAAATAAATAAATAAATAAATAAATAAATAAATACACATTTTTTAAAAGGATAAGAAAAAAAGAAAGACTAGCAGGCCTGCCATCCTTATCTCTGTCTGTCTGTCTGTCTGTCTGTCTCATCCCCTGGAACTGGAGATGGGCCACCACATAGTTGCTGGTAGTTTAATCCCAGGTTCTCTGGAAGAGGAGACAATGCTGTTAATTGTTGAGCCCTTTCAGTGGCCCCACACATCTTTAAATTTTTAGAAATATATGTGAGGCTGAGTTTATGTACATTGTATGTAGACCATAAGAGGGATTTATATTCTCCAGAATCTGATACCCTCTTCTGGAGTGTCTGAAGACAGCTACAGTGTACTTATATCTAATAAATACATAAATAAATAAATAAATAAACATGTTTTAAAAAGGATAAGAAAGAAAGAAAAACCAGGCAGGCCTGCCATCCTTGTCTGTCTGTCTGTCTGTCTCTCTGATCCCCTGGATCTGGAGATGGGCCACCATATAGTTGCTGGTAGTTGATCCCAGGTTCTCTGGAAGAGGAGACAATGCTGTTAATTGTTGAGCCCTCACAGTGGCCCCACCCATCTTTAAATTTTTAGAAATAAATGTGAAGCTGTTTTTATGTACATCATATGCATATCATAAGAGGGACTTAGATTCTCCAGAATCTGACACCCTCTTCCTGAGTGTCTGAAGACAGCTACAGTGTACTTATATATAATAAATTCATAAATAAATAAATAAACCTTTTTAAACGGATAAGAAAGAAATAAAAACCAGGAAGGCCTGCCATCCTTGTCTGTATGTCTGTCTGTCTGTCTGATCGCCTGGAACTGGAGATGGGCCACCATATAGTTGCTGGTAGTTGATCCCAGGTTCTCTGGAAGAGGAGACAATGCTGTTAATTTTTGAGCCCTTTCAGTGGCCCCACCCATCTTTAAATTTTTATAAGTATATGTGAGGCTGTGTTCATGTACATCATATGCAGACCATTAGAGGGATTTAGATTCTCCAGAATCTGACACCCTCTTCTGGAGTGTCTGAAGACAGCTACAGTGTACTTATATCGAATAAATAAATAAATAAATAAATAAATAAATAAATAAATAAATAAACATTTTTTAAAAGGATAAGAAAGAATGAAAGACCAGGTAGGCCTGCCATCCTTAACTCTATCTGTCTGTATCTCTGTCTGTCTGTCTGATCCCCTGGAACTGGAGATGGGCCACCATATAGTTGCTGGTAGTTGATCCCAGGTTCTCTGGAAGAGGAGACAATGATGTTAATTGTTGAGCCCTTTCAGTGGTCCTACCCATCTTTAAATTTTTAGAAGTATATGTGAGGCTGTGTTTATGTACATCATATGCAGACCATAAGAGGGATAGAGATTCTCCAGAATCTGAAACCCTCTTCTGGAGTGTCTGAAGACAGCTACAGTGTACTTATATCTAATAAATAAATAAATAAATAAATAAATAAATAAATAAATAAATAAATAAATATACATTTTTTAAAAGGGATAAGAAAGAAAGAAAAACCAGGCAGGCTTCCATCCTTGTCTGTCTTTCTCTCTGTCTGTCTGTCTTGCCTAGCCCCTTGCGTTGCCTAGCCTAGCCCTTTGCCTTGCCTAGCCCAGCCCCTTGCCTAGCCTAGCCTAGCCCAGCCCTGCCTTGCCTAGCCCTGCCTATCCCTGTCTTTAACCAGGCTGGCCTCGAACTCAGAAACTGACTGCCTCTGCCTCCAGAATGCTCTCATTAAGAGCTCGAGCCACCACTGACTGTTGGGTTTTCTAAGTCTTACATAGGTATGGTCTGTTTCTCAACTGTGAAACCCTAATTAACACATGTAGTCTGTCCTAGGTCAGCCATAGCTACAGACTGAGGCCTTTTCTAAAACAAAACAAAAGAAAACAAAAAAATAGAAATAATAAAATAAATAAATTAAGAAACCACATGATATCTTTTCTTTCTTTCAATGATACTCAGAGTTTGAAGCAGTTCACCCATGAGACCTCAGCTCCGGACATTGAGGCTGTTTCCCTAACAAGTATTATGGCTGAACCTGAGGGGTTCTACTGCTGATTTGTGTCCCCCACTTTAAAAAAATAGTTGTTTTCAAAGGCTGCAGGTTCTTAGCTCTGTTCCTTGTTACAGTTGAGTCACAGCCCTGAAAGTTCAGTGGTAGTTAAAGGCACTGAGAAGGGCTTCCTATAGATATCAAAGACCAAGTCTTTGTTATTAAAAAGTTAATCTGGATTCCCCCACACCCTGGCATCCTTAGAATTCCTAGAAAGGAAGGCAGGGACCTGGGCAGAAGGGTGCAAGGCTACTGGTGTTTGTAAGAGGTAACAGAAAGCTTTCTCTTGTTGGTACCCTACCCCAAGTTACACTGTCACTTCTTTTTCCTAGTTGTTGTTTTGTAGGTTTGTATTCTCAACATAGACCCTTTTCCTTCCTAACCTTGGCTGTCCTGAACCTTACTGTCCTTGAACTCAGTGATTTGCCTGTCTTGCTGGGATGAAACTGTGAGCTACCATCCAGAAGGAAGCACCCTGCTGAGGTTAGATTGGGGTCTCTTCCATTTTCCTCTATGAACATGCATATGGCAGGCCTGTTCTTTCTTTTTTACTTTTCCTTTTCTTATTAAAGATTTATTTATTTATTATATTTAAGTATGCTGTAGCTATCTTCAGACAGTCCAGAAGAGGGTGTCAGATTCTGAAGAATCTAAATCATTCTTATTGTCTGCATATGATGTATATAAACACAGCCTCACATATAATCAAAAAAAAAAAAAAGAAAGAAAGATGTGGCTACAGAGAGGGCTCAACAATTAAGAGCATTGTCTCCTCTTCCAGAGAACCTGGGCTCAATTACCAGTATTATATATGGTGGCCCATCTCCAGTTCCAGGGGATCTAATACTCTGTTCTGGAGTCTGTGGGTACAGCATACACATGCAAAACATTCTTACACAATCATTGAGAGAGGAGAGAGAGGGGTTGAGAGAGAGGGGAGGTAATCATACCTCCTGACGAGTTTGAAGACCTGAGCTTCATCACTCACACAAATAAATAAATGCAAAATATTTTTAAAAAATAAACTCTGCCATTGCCCTTTAAAAATTCCTAGAAAACAAGTTTTATAAGCAACAGTTATATTTACTATATCTAAAGTACAGTCATGAGCATATTCTCTAAATAGAAAAAGGCCTGTTAGTCTTAGAAATGGAAAAGACAAACCAAGGAAGGTTTGCAATTACATAATGAGGCAGCTCAGCCCAGCTCTTAGGTTGGAAATAAGACTGGAGAATAGGATACACCTGAAGACAGCCATCCATTGCTTTTTGTTTTGGAGGCTGAAAGGATACACCTGAAGACAGCCAATGCTGTGTGATGGTGATCTGGTATTTTTTTTTTTTAATTTTTAAAAACTTTAACACTTTTTATAAAACCTTTTTCTTTCTTTCTTTCTTTCTTTCTTTCTTTCTTTCTTTCTTTCTTTCTTTCTTTCATTTTTAAAAACTTTAACACTTTTTATAAAACTCTTTCTTTCTTTCTTTCTTTCTTTCATTTTTAAAAACTTTAACACTTTTTATAAAACTCTTTCTTTCTTTCTTTCTTTCATTTTTAAAAACTTTAACACTTCTTATAAAACTCTTTCTTTCTTTCTTTCTTTCTTTCATTTTTAAAAACTTTAACACTTTTTATAAAACTCTTTCTTTCTTTCTTTCTTTCTTTCTTTCTTTCTTTCATTTTTAAAAACTTTAACACTTTTTATAAAACTCTTTCTTTCTTTCTTTCTTTCTTTCTTTCTTTCTTTCTTTCTTTCTTTCATTTTTAAAAACTTTAACACTTTTTATAAAACTCTTTCTTTCTTTCTTTCTTTCTTTCTTTCTTTCTTTCTTTCATTTATTTATTAGATATAAGTACACTGTAGATGTCTTCAGACACTCCAGAAGAGGGTATCAGTTTCTGGAGAATCTAAATCCCTCTTATGGTCTGCATACAATGTACATAAACACAGCCTCACATATACTTCTAAAAATTTAAAGATGGGTGGGGCCACTGAAAGGGCTCAACAATTAACAGCATTGTCTCCTCTTCCAGAGAACCTGGGATCAACTACCAGCAACTATATGGTGGCCCATCTCCAGTTCCAGGCGATCAGACAGACAGACAGACAGACAGACAGAGATAAATAAATAAATAAATAAATAAATAAATAAATAAATAAACATTTTTAAAAATGGATAAGAAAGAAAGAAAGACCAGGCAGGCATGCCATCCTTATCCTTGTCTGTTTCTCTGTCTGTCTGTCTGATCCCCTGGAACTGGAGATGGGCCACCATATAGTTGATGGTAGTTGATCCCAGGTTCTCTGGAGAGGAGATAATGCTGTTAATTGTTGAGCCCTTTCAGTGGTCCCACCCATCTTTAAATTTTTAGAAGTATATGTGAGTCTCTGTTTATGTATATCATATGCAGACCATAACAAGAATTTAGATTCTCCAGAATCTGACACCCTCTACTGGAGTGTCTGAAGACAGCTACAGTGTAATTATATCTAATAAATTCATAAATAAACAAATAAACATTTTTTAAAAAGGATAATAAAGAAAGAGAGACCAGGCAGGCCTGCCATCCTTGTCTGTCTGTCTGTCTGTCTGATCCCCGGAACTGGAGATGGGCCACCATATAATTGCTGGTAGTTTATCCCAGGTTCTCTGGAAGAGGAGACAATGCTGTTAATTGTTGAGCCCTTTCAGTGGCCCCACCCATCTTTAAGTTTTTAGAGGTATATGTGAGGCTGTGTTCATGTACATCATATGCAGATCATAAGAGGGATATAGATTCTCCAGAATCTGACACCCTCTTCGGGAGTGTTTGAAGACAGCTACCGTGTACTTTTATCTAATAAATACATACATAAATTAATAAACATTTTTAAAAAGGATAAGAAAGAAAGAAAGACCAGTCAGGCCTGCCACCTTGTCTGTCTGTCTGTCTGTCTGTCTCTCTATCTGTCAGATCCCCTGGAACTGGAGATGGGCCACCATATAGTTGCTGGTAGTTGATCCCAGGTACTCTGGAAGAGGAGACAATGCTGTTAGTTGTTGAGCCCTTTCAGTAGCCCCACCCATCTTTAAATTTTTAGAAGTATATGTGAGGCTGTGTTTATGTACATCATATGCAGACCATACGAGGGATTTAGATTCTCCAGAATCTGACACCCTCTTCTGGAGTGTCTGAAGACAGCTACATTGTACTTATATCTAATAAATACATAAATAAATAAATAAATATATACATACATAAATAAATAAACATTTTTTAAAAAGGATAAGAAAAAAAGAAAGACCAGGCAGGCCTGCCATCCTTATCTCTGTCTGTCTGTCTGTCTGTCTGATCCACTGGAACGAAAGATGGGCCACCATATAGTTGCTCATTGTTGATCCCAGGTTCTCTGGAAGAGGAGTCAATGCTGTTAATTATTGAGCCCTTTCTGGGGCCCCACCCATCTTTAAATTTTTAGAACTATATGTGAGGCTGTGTTTATGTACATCATATGCAGACCATAAGAGGGATTTATATTCTCCAGAATCTGACACGCTTTTCTGGAGTGACTGAAGACAACTACAGTGTACTTATATCTAATAAATAAATAAATAAATAAATAAATAAATAAATAAATAAATAAACATTTTTAAAAATGGATAAGAAAGAAAGAAAGAAAGACCAGGCAGGCCTGCCATCCTTATCTCTGTCTATCTGTCTGTCTGTCTGATACCCTGGAACTGGAGATGGGCCACCATATAGTTGCTGGTAGTTGATCCCAGTTTCTCTGCAAGAGGAGACAATGCTGTTAATTTTTGAGCCCTTTCAGTGGCCCCACCCATCTTTAAATTTTTAGAAGAATTTGTGAGGCTGTGTTTATGTACATCATATGCAGACCATAAGAGGGATTTAGATTTTTCAGAATCTGACACCCTCTTCTGGAGTGTCTGAAGACAGCTAGAGTGTACTTATATCTAATAAATACATAAATAAATAAATAAACATGTTTTAAAAAGGATAAGAAAGAAATAAAAACCAAGCAGGCCTGCCTTCCTTGTCTGTTTGTCTATCTGTCTATCTGATCCCCTGAAACTGGAGATGGGCCACCATATTTTTGCTGGTAGTTGATCCCAGGTTCTCTGGAAGAGGAGACAATGCTGGTATTTGTTGAGCCCTTTAAGTGGCCCCACCCATCTTTAAATTTTTAGAAGTATATGTGAGGCTGTGTTTATATACATCATATGGAGACCATAAGAGGGATTTAGATTCTCCGTAATCTGACACCCTATTCTGGAGTGTCTGAAGACAGCTACTGTGTACTTATATCTAATAAATACATACATAAATAAATAAATAAACATTTTTTAAAAGGATAAGAAGGAAAGAAAGACCAGGTAGGCCTGCCATCCTTATCTCTGTCTGTCAGTCTGTCTGTCTGATCCCCTGGAACTAGAGATGGGCCACCATATAGTTGCTGGTAGTTGATCCCAGGTTCTCTGGAAGAGGAGACAATGCTGTTAATTGTTGAGCCCTTTCAGTGGCCCCACCCATCTTTAAATTTTTAGAAGTATATGTGAGGCTGTGTTTATGTACATGGTATGCAGACCATAAGAGGGATTTAGATTCTCCAGAAACTGATACCCTCTTCTGGAGTGTCTGAAGACATCTACAGTGTACTTATATCTAATAAAGAAAGAAAGAAAGAAAGAAAGAAAGAAAGAAAGAAAGAAAGAAAGAAAGAAAGAAAGAAAGAAAGAAAGATGTTTTAAAAAGGATAAGAAAGAATGAAAAACCAGACAGGCCTGCCATTCTAGTCTGTCTGTCTGTCTGTCTGTCTGATCCCCTGGAACTGGAGATGGGCCATTATATAGTTGCTGGTAGTTGATCCCAGGTTCTCTGGAAGAGGAGACAAGGCTGTTAATTGTTGAGCCCTTTCTGTGGCCCCACCCATCTTTAAATTTTTAGAAGTATATATGAGGCTGTGTTAATGTACATCATATGCAGTCCATAAGAGGGATTTAGATACTCCAGAACCTGAAACCCTCCTCCTGAGTTTCTGAAGACAGCTACAGTGTACTTAAATCTAATAAATAAATAAATAAATAAATAAATAAATAAATAAATAAACATTTTAAAAGGATAAGAAAGAAAGAAAGAAAGAACAGGCAGGCCTGCGATCCTTATCTCTTCTGTCTGTCTGTCTGTCTATCTGATCCCCTGGAACTGGAGATGGGCCACCATATAGTTGCTGGTAGTTGATCCCAGGTTCTCTGGAAGAGGAGACAATGCTGTTAATTGTTGAGCCCTTTCAGTGGTCCCACACATCTTTAAATTTTTGGAAGTAATTGTGAGTCTGTGCTTATGTACATCATTTGCAGTACATAAGAGGGATTTAGATTCTCCAGAATCTGACACCCTCTTCCTCAGTGTCTGAAGACAGCTACAGTGTACTTATATCTAATATACATTAATAAATAAATAAACATTTCTTAAAAAGGATAAGAAAGAAAGAAAGACCAGGCAGGCCTGCCATCCTTATCTCTATCTGTCTGTATGTCTGTCTGTCTGTCTGATCCCCTGAACTGGAGATGGGCCACCATATAGTTGCTGGTAGTTGAACCCAGGTTCTCTGGAAGAGGAGACAATGCTGTTAATTTTTGAGCAGTAAAGTGGCCCCACACATCTTTAAATTTTTAGAAGTATATGTGAGGCTGTGTTTATGTACCTCATATGCAGACAATAAGAGGGATTTAGATTGTCCAGAATCTGACACCGTCTTCTGGAGTGTCTGAAGACTGCTACCATGTACTTATATCTAATAAATAAATAAATAAATAAATAATCATTTTTTAAAAATGATAAGAAAAAAGAAAGTCCAGGCAGGCCTGCGTTCCTTAACTCTGTCTGTCTGTCTGTCTGTCTGATCCCGGGGAACTGGAGATGGGCCACCATATAGTGGCTGATAGTTGATCCCAGGTTCTCTGGTAGAGGAGACAATGCTGTTAATTGTTGAGCCCTTTCAGTGGCCCCACTCATCTTTAAATTTTTAGAAGTGTATGTGAGGCTGTGTTTATGTACATCATAGGCAGACTATAAGAGGGATTTAGATTCTCCAGAATCTGACACCCTCTTCTGGAGTGTCTGAAGACAGCTACAGTGTACTTATTCTAATAAATAAATAAATAAATAAATAAATAAATAAATAAATAAATAAATGAATGAATAAATAAACTTTTTTTAAAATTGATAAGAAAAAATGAAATACCAGGCAGGCCTGCCATCCTTATCTCTGTCTGTCTGTCTATCTGTCTTTCTGATTCCCTGGACCTGGAAATGGGCCACCATATAGTTGCTGGTAGTTGATCTCAGGTTCTCTGGAAGAGGAGACAATGCTGTTAATTGTTGAGCCCTTTCAGTGGCCCCACCCATCTTTAAATTTTTGGAAGTAAATGTGAGTCTTTGTTTATGTACATCATATGCAGACCATAAGAGGGATTTAGATTCTCCAGAATCTGACAACCTCTTCTGGAGTGTCTGAAGACCTCTACAGTGTACTTATATCTAATAAATACATAAATAAATAAATAAACATTTTTTCAAAAAGGATAAGAAAGAAAGAACAACCAGGCAGGCCTGCCATCCTTGTCTGTTTGTCTGTCTGTCTGTCTGATCCCCTGAAACTGGAGATGGGCCACCATATTTTTGCTGGTAGTTGATCCCAGGTTCTCTGTAAGAGGAGACAATGCTGTTAATTGTTGAGCCCTTCAGTGGCCCCACCCATCTTTAAATTTTTAGAAGTATATATGAGGCTTTGTTTATGTACATCATATGCAGACCATAAGAGGGATTTATATTCTCCAGAATCTGACACCCTCTTCTGGAGTATCTGAAGGCAGCTACAGGGTACTTATATCTAATAAATAAATGAATAAATAAATAAATAAATAAACATTTTTTAAAAGGATAAGAAAAAATGAAAGACCAGGCAGGCCTGCCATCCTTATCTCTGTCTGTCTGTCTGTCTGTCTGATCTCCTGGAACTGGAGATGGGCCACAATATAGTTGCTGGTATTTGATCCCAGGTTCTCTGGAAGAGGAGACAATGCTGTTAATTGTTGAGCCCTTTCAGTGGCCCCACTCATCTTTAAATTTTTAGAAGTGTATGTGAGGCTGTGTTTATGTACAACATAGGCAGACTATAAGAGGGATTTAGATTCTCCAGAATCTGACACCCTCTTCTGGAGTGTCTGAAGACAGCTACAGTGTACTTATGTCTAATAAATAAATAAATAAATAAATAAATAAATAAATAAATAAATAAATAAATATTTAAAAAAAAATGATAAGAAAAAAAGAAAGACCAGGCAGGGCCTGCCATCCTTTTCTCTGTCTGTCTGTCTGTCTTTCTGATCTCTTGGAACTGGAGATGGGCCACCATATAGTTGCTGGTAGTTGATCCCAGGTTCTCTGGAAGAGGAGACAATGCTGTTAATTGTTGAGCCCTTTCAGTGGCCCCACTCATCTTTAAATTTTTAGAGGTGTATGTGAGGCTGTGTTTATGTACATCATATGCAGACAATAAGAGGGATTTAGATTCTCCAGAATATGACACCCTCTTCTGGAGTGTCTGAAGATAGCTACAGTGTACTTATATCTAATAAATACATAAATAAATAAATAAATAAATAAACATTTTTTAAAAAGGATAAGAAAGAAATAAAGACCAGGCAGGCCTTCCATCCTTATCTCTGTCTGTCTGTCTGTCTCTCTGTCTGATCCCCTGGAACTGGAGATGGGCAACCATATAGTTGCTTGTAGTTGATCCTAGGTTCTCTGGAAGAAGAGACAATGCTCTTAATTATTGAGCCCTTTCAGTGGCCCCACCCATCTTTAAATTTTTAGAAGTATATGTGAGGCTGTGTTTATGTACATCATATGCAGACCATAAGAGGGATTTAGATTCTCCAGAATCTGACACCCTCTACTGGAGTGTCTGAAGACAGCTACCATGTACTTATATCTAAAAAATACATAAATAAATAAATAAATAAATAAATAAATAAATAAATAAACATTTTTAAAAATGGATAAGAAAGAAAGAAAGACCAGGCAGTCATGCCATCCTTATCCTTGTCTGTTTCTCTGTCTCTCTGTCTGATCCCCTGGAACTGGAGATTGGCCACCATATAGTTGATGGTAGTTGATCCCAGGTTCTCTGGAGAGGAGATAATGCTGTTAATTGTTGAGCCCTTTCAGTGGTCCCACCCATCTTTAAATTTTTAGAAGTATATGTGAGTCTCTGTTTATGTATATCATATGCAGACCATAACAAGGATTTAGATTCTCCAGAATCTGACACCCTCTACTGGAGTGTCTGAAGACAGCTACAGTGTAATTATATCTAATAAATTCATAAATAAACAAATAAACATTTTTTAAAAAGGATAATAAAGAAAGAGAGACCAGGCAGGCCTGCCATCCTTGTCTGTCTGTCTGTCTGTCTGATCCCCGGAACTGGAGATGGGCCACCATATAATTGCTGGTAGTTGATCCCAGGTTCTCTGGAAGAGGAGACAATGCTGTTAATTGTTGAGCCCTTTCAGTGGCCCCACCCATCTTTAAGTTTTTAGAGGTATATGTGAGGCTGTGTTTATGTACATCATATGCAGATCATAAGAGGGATATAGATTCTCCAGAATCTGACACCCTCTTCGGGAGTGTTTGAAGACAGCTACCGTGTACTTTTATCTAATAAATACATACATAAATTAATAAACATTTTTAAAAAGGATAAGAAAGAAAGAAAGACCAGTCAGGCCTGCCACCTTGTCTGTCTGTCTGTCTGTCTGTCTCTCTATCTGTCAGATCCCCTGGAACTGGAGATGGGCCACCATATAGTTGCTGGTAGTTGATCCCAGGTACTCTGGAAGAGGAGACAATGCTGTTAGTTGTTGAGCCCTTTCAGTAGCCCCACCCATCTTTAAATTTTTAGAAGTATATGTGAGGCTGTGTTTATGTACATCATATGCAGACCATACGAGGGATTTAGATTCTCCAGAATCTGACACCCTCTTCTGGAGTGTCTGAAGACAGCTACATTGTACTTATATCTAATAAATACATAAATAAATAAATAAATATATACATACATAAATAAATAAACATTTTTTAAAAAGGATAAGAAAAAAAGAAAGACCAGGCAGGCCTGCCATCCTTATCTCTGTCTGTCTGTCTGTCTGTCTGATCCACTGGAACGAAAGATGGGCCACCATATAGTTGCTCATTGTTGATCCCAGGTTCTCTGGAAGAGGAGTCAATGCTGTTAATTATTGAGCCCTTTCTGGGGCCCCACCCATCTTTAAATTTTTAGAACTATATGTGAGGCTGTGTTTATGTACATCATATGCAGACCATAAGAGGGATTTATATTCTCCAGAATCTGACACCCTCTTCTGGAGTGACTGAAGACAACTACAGTGTACTTATATCTAATAAATAAATAAATAAATAAATAAATAAATAAATAAATAAATAAACATTTTTTAAAAAGGATAAGAAAGAAAGAAAGAAAGACCAGGCAGGCCTGCCATCCTTATCTCTGTCTATCTGTCTGTCTGTCTGATACCCTGGAACTGGAGATGGGCCACCATATAGTTGCTGGTAGTTGATCCCAGTTTCTCTGCAAGAGGAGACAATGCTGTTAATTTTTGAGCCCTTTCAGTGGCCCCACCCATCTTTAAATTTTTAGAAGAATTTGTGAGGCTGTGTTTATGTACATCATATGCAGACCATAAGAGGGATTTAGATTTTTCAGAATCTGACACCCTCTTCTGGAGTGTCTGAAGACAGCTAGAGTGTACTTATATCTAATAAATACATAAATAAATAAATAAACATGTTTAAAAAAGGATAAGAAAGAAATAAAAACCAAGCAGGCCTGCCTTCCTTGTCTGTTTGTCTATCTGTCTATCTGATCCCCTGAATCTGGAGATGCGCCACCATATTTTTGCTGGTAGTTGATCCCAGGTTCTCTGGAAGAGGAGACAATGCTGGTATTTGTTGAGCCCTTTAAGTGGCCCCACCCATCTTTAAATTTTTAGAAGTATATGTGAGGCTGTGTTTATATACATCATATGCAGACCATAAGAGGGATTTAGATTCTCCGTAATCTGACACCCTCTTCTGGAGTGTCTGAAGACAGCTACTGTGTACTTATATCTAATAAATACATACATAAATAAATAAATAAACATTTTTTAAAAGGATAAGAAGGATAGAAAGACCAGGTAGGCCTGCCATCCTTATCTCTGTCTGTCAGTCTGTCTGTCTGATCCCCTGGAACTAGAGATGGGCCACCATATAGTTGCTGGTAGTTGATCCCAGGTTCTCTGGAAGAGGAGACAATGCTGTTAATTGTTGAGCCCTTTCAGTGGCCCCACCCATCTTTAAATTTTTAGAAGTATATGTGAGGCTGTGTTTATGTACATTGTATGCAGACCATAAGAGGGATTTAGATTCTCCAGAAACTGATACCCTCTTCTGGAGTGTCTGAAGACATCTACAGTGTACTTATATCTAATAAATAAATAAAGAAAGAAAGAAAGAAAGAAAGAAAGAAAGAAAGAAAGAAAGAAAGAAAGAAAGAAAGACAGATGTTTTAAAAAGGATAAGAAAGAATGAAAAACCAGACAGGCCTGCCATTCTAGTCTGTCTGTCTGTCTGTCTGTCTGATCCCCTGGAACTGGAGATGGGCCATTATATAGTTGCTGGTAGTTGATCCCAGGTTCTCTGGAAGAGGAGACAATGCTGTTAATTGTTGAGCCCTTTCAGTGGCCCCACACATCTTTAAATTTTTGGAAGTAATTGTGAGTCTGTGCTTATGTACATCATTTGCAGTCCATAAGAGGGATTTAGATTCTCCAGAATCTGACACCCTCTTCCTCAGTGTCTGAAGACAGCTACAGTGTACTTATATCTAATATACATTAATAAATAAATAAACATTTTTTAAAAAGGATAAGAAAGAAAGAAAGACCAGGCAGGCCTGCCATCCTTATCTCTATCTGTCTGTATGTCTGTCTGTCTGTCTGATCCCCTGGAACTGGAGATGGGCCACCATATAGTTGCTGGTAGTTGAACCCAGGTTCTCTGGAAGAGGAGACAATGCTGTTAATTTTTGAGCAGTAAAGTGGCCCCACCCATCTTAAATTTTTAGAAGTATATGTGAGGCTGTGTTTATGTACCTGTATGCAGACCATAAGAGGGATTTAGATTGTCCAGAATCTGACACCGTCTTCTGGAGTGTCTGAAGACTGCTACCATGTACTTATATCTAATAAATAAATAAATAAATAAATAAATAAATAAATAAATAAATAATCATTTTTTAAAAATGATAAGAAAAAAAGAAAGTCCAGGCAGGCCTGCGTTCCTTAACTCTGTCTGTCTGTCTGTCTGATCCCGGGGAACTGGAGATGGGCCACCATATAGTGGCTGATAGTTGATCCCAGGATCTCTGGAAGAGGAGACAATGCTGTTAATTGTTGAGCCCTCACCATATTGCAGGTCCTACAAGTATGAATTTTTCAGTGTTTCTCACCATATTCCAGGTACTACTGCGTGATTTTCTCATTTTTCGACTTTTTCAGGGTTTTTCACCATATTGCAAGTCCTACAAGTGTGAATTTCTTATTTTTGGACTTTTTTAGGGTTTCTCACCATATTCCAGCTCCTACAGTGTGTTTTTGTCATTTTTTGTCTTTTTCACGGTTTCTCATCTTATTCCAAGTCCTATATTGTGATTTTCTCATTTTTTGCCTTTTGCAGGGTTTCTCACCATATTGCAGGTACTACAAGTTTGATTTTCTTATTTTTCGATTTTTCAGGGTTTCTCACCATATTCCAGGTCCTACAGTGTGATTTTCTCTTTTTTAGACTTTTTCAGGGTTTCTCACCATATTGGAGGTTCTACAAGTGTGATTTTCTTATTTTTCAACTTTTTCAGGGTTTCTCACCATATTGGAGGTTCTACAAGTGTGATTTTCTTATTTTTCGACTTTTTCAGGGTTTACTCACCATATTCCAGCTTCTACAGTGTATTTTTCTCATTTTTTGACTTTTTCACGGTTTCTCATCATATTCAAAATCCTACAGTGTGAATTTCTCATTTTTGGAATTTTTCAGGGGTTTCTCACCATATTGCAGGTACTACAAGTTTGATTTTCTTATTTTTCGACTGTTTCAGTGTTTCTCACCATATTGCAGGTCCAACTGTGTGATTTTCTCATTTTGAGACTTTTTCAATGTTTCTCACCATATTCCAGCTACTACAGTCTGATTTTCTCATTTTTGACTTTTTCAGGGTTTCTCATCATATTCCAAGTCCTAGAGTGTGATTTTTCCAATTTTTCGACTTTTTCAGAGTTTCTCACCATATTCCAGGTTCCACAGTGTGATTTTCTCATTTTTTGACTTTTTCAGGATTGCTCACCATATTCCATCTTCTACATTGTGATTTTCTCATTTTTCAACTTTTTCAGGGTTTCTCATCTTATTCCAAGTCCTACAGTGAAATTTTCTCATTTTCTGACTTTTTCATGTTGTCTCATCTTATTCCAAGTCCTACAGTGTGATTTTCTCATTTTTCGACTTTTTTAGGGTTTCTCACCATATTGCAGGTCCTACACGTGTGAATTTCTTATTTTTGGACTTTTTCAGGGTTTCTCACCATATTCCAGGTACTACAGTGTGATTTTCTCATTTTAAGACTTTTTCATGGTCTCTCACAATATTGCATGTCCTACAAGTGTGTATATCTTATTTTTCTACTTTTTAACGGTTTCTCTCCATATTCCATCTCCTACCGTGTACTTTTGTCATTTTTTGTCTTTTTCACGGTTTCTTATTTTATTCCAAGTCCTACAGTGTGATTTTCTCATTTTTCGACTTTTTCAGGGTTTCTCATCATATTCCAAGTCCTACAGTGTGATTTTCTCATTTTTTGACTTTTTCAGGCTTTCTCATCTTATTCCAAGTCCTAGAGTGTGATTTTTTTAATTTTTCAACTTTTTCAGATTTTATCACCATATTCCTTTTACTAAAGTTTGATTTTTCTCATTTTTGACTTTTTCAAGGTTTCTCACCATATTCCATGTCCTAAAGTGTGATTTTCTCATTTTAAGACTTTTTCAGGGTTTCTCACCATATTCCAGGTACTACAGTGTGATTTTCTTATTTTACACTTTTTCAGTGTTTCTGACCAAATTTCAGGACCTACTGCGTGATTTTCTCATTTTTCGACTTTTTCAGGGTTCCTCACCATATTTCAGGTCCTACACTGTGATTTTCTCATTTTTCGACTTTTTCAGGGTTTTTCACCATATTGGAGGTCCTACAAGTGTGGTTTTATTATTTTTCGACTCTTTCAGGGTTTCTCATCATATTCCAGATCCTACAGTGTATTATTCTCATTTTTTGACTTTTTCACGGTTTCTCATCATATTCCAAATCCTACAGTGTGATTTTCTCATTTTTGGAATTTTTCAGGGTTTCTCACCATATTGCAGGTAGTACAAGTTTGATTTTCTTATTTTTCGACTGTTTCAGTGTTTCTCACCATACTGCAGATCCTATTGTGTGATTTTTCTCATTTTTCGTCTTTTTCAGGGTTTCTCATCATATTCCAAGCCCTACAGTCTGATTTTTCTAATTTTTTGACTTTTTCAGAGTTTCTCAACATATTCCAGGTTCTACAGTGTGATTTTTCTAATTTTTTGAATTTTTCAGGGTTGCTCACCATACTCGATCTTCTACAGTGTGATTTTCTCATTTTTCGACTGTTTCAGGGTTTCTCACTATATTGCAGGTCCTACAAGTGTGAATTTCTTATTTTTGGACTTTTTCAGGGTTTCTCATCATATTCCAAGTCCTAGACTGTGATTTTTCTAATTTATCGACTTTTTCAGATTATATCATCATATTCCTTTTACTACAGTGTTGTTTCTCATTTTCTGACTTTTTCAAGGTTTCTCATCATATTCCAAGTCCTAGAGTGTGATTTTTCTAATTTTTCGACTTTTTCAGATTATATCACCATATTACTTTTACTACAGTGTGATGTTTCTCATTTTTTGACTTTTTCAAGGTTTCTCACCATATTCCATGTCCTACAGTGTGATTTTCTCATTTTAAGACTTTTTCAGGGTTTGTCACCATATTCCAGGTACTACAGTGTAATTTTTTTATTTTAGACTTTTTCAGTGTTTCTCACCATATTCCAGGACCTACTGCGTGATTTTCTCATTTTTCGACTTTTTCAGGGTTTCTCACCATATTCCAGGTCCTACACTGTGATTTTCTCATTTTTCGACTTTTTCAGGGTTTTTCACTATATTGGAGGTCCTACAAGTGTGATTTTCTTATTTTTCGACTTTTTCAGGGTTTCTCATCATATTCGAGCTCCTACAGTGTATTATTCTCATTTTTTGACTTTTTCACGGTTTCTCATCATATTCCAAATCCTACAGTGTGATTTTCTCATTTTTGGAATTTTTCAGGGTTTCTCACCATATTGCAGGTAGTACAAGTTTGATTTTCTTATTTTTCGACTGTTTCAGTGTTTCTCACCATACTGCAGATCCTATTGTGTGATTTTTCTCATTTTTCGTCTTTTTCAGGGTTTCTCATCATATTCCAAGCCCTACAGTCTGATTTTTCTAATTTTTTGACTTTTTCAGAGTTTCTCAACATATTCCAGGTTCTACAGTGTGATTTTTCTAATTTTTTGAATTTTTCAGGGTTGCTCACCATACTCGATCTTCTACAGTGTGATTTTCTCATTTTTCGACTGTTTCAGGGTTTCTCACTATATTGCAGGTCCTACAAGTGTGAATTTCTTATTTTTGGACTTTTTCAGGGTTTCTCATCATATTCCAAGTCCTATAGTGTGATTTTTGCATTTTTCGAATTTTTCAGGGATTCTCAGCATATTCCGGGTCCTACAGTTTGATTTTCTAATTTTTCATGTTTTTCAGGGTTTCTCACCATATCCCAAGTCCTACAGTGTGATTTTCTAATATTAAGACTTTTTCAGGGTCTCTCACCATATTGCATATCCTATAAGTGTGTATTTCTTATTTTTGAACTTTTTCAGGGTTTCTCACAATATTCCAGCTCCTACAGTGTGTTTTTGTCATTTTTTTTCTTTTTCACGGTTTCTCATCTTATTCCAAGTCCTACAGTGTGATTTTCTCATTTTTCGACTTTTTCAGGGTTTCTCACATTATTGCAGGTCCTACAAGTGTGAATTTCTTATTTTTGGACTTTTTCAGGGTTTCTCACCATATTCCAGCTCCTACAGTGTGTTTTTGTCATTTTTTGTCTTTTTCACGGTTTCTCATCTTATTCCAAGTCCTATATTGTGATTTTCTCATTTTTTGACTTTTTCAGGGTTTCTCACCATATTGCAGGTACTTCAAGTTTGATTTTCTTATTTTTCGATCTTTCAGGGTTTCTCACCATATTCCAGGTCCTACTGTTTGATTTTCTCATTTTTAGACTTTTTCAGGGTTTCTCACCATATTCCAGGTACTACAGTGTGATTTTCTCATTTTTTGACTTTTTCAGGGTTTCTCATCATATTCCAAGTCCTAGAGTGTGATTTTCTCTTTTTTCAACTTTTTCAGAGTTTCTCACCATATTCCAGGTCCTACCGTGTGATTTTCTCATTTTAAGACTTTTTCAGGGTTTCTCAACATATTCCAACTCCTTCAGTGTATTTTTCTCATTTTTCGACTTTTTTAGGGTTTCTCATCTTATTCCAAGTCCTACAGTGTGATTTTCTCATTTTAAGACTTTTTCAGGGTTTCTCAACATATTCCAGGTCCTACAGTGTGATTTTCTCATTTTTCGACTTTTTCAGGGTTTCTCACCATATTGGAGGTTCTACAAGTGTGATTTTCTTATTTTTCGACTTTTTCAGGGTTTACTCACCATATTCCAGCTTCTACAGTGTATTTTAATCATTTTTTGACTTTTTCACGGTTTCTCATCATATTCTAAATCCTACAGTTTGATTTTCTCATTTTTGGAATTTTTTAGGGTTTCTCACCATATTGCAGGTACTACAAGTTTGATTTTCTTATTTTTCGACTGTTTCAGTGTTTCTCACCATATTGCAGGTCCAACTGTGTGATTTTCTCATTTTGAGACTTTTTCAATGTTTCTCACCATATTCCAGCTACTACAGTCTGATTTTCTCATTTTTGACTTTTTCAGGGTTTCTCATCATATTCCAAGTCCTCGAGTGTGATTTTTCCAATTTTTCGCCTTTTTTAGAGTTTCTCACCATATTCCAGGTTCCACAGTGTGATTTTCTCATTTTTTGACTTTTTCAGGATTGCTCACCATATTCCATCTTCTACATTGTGATTTTCTCATTTTTCAACTTTTTCAGGGTTTCTCATCTTATTCCAAGTCCTACAGTGAAATTTTCTCATTTTTTGACTTTTTCAGGGTGTCTCATCTTATTACAAGTCCTACAGTGTGATTTTCTCATTTTTCGACTTTTTCAGGGTTTCTCACCATATTGCAGGTCCTACAAGTTTGATTTTCTTATTTTTCGACTGTTTCAGTGTTTCTCACCATATTGCAGGTCCAACTGTGTGATTTTCTAATTTTGAGACTTTTTCAATGTTTCTCACCATATTCCAGCTACTACAGTCTGATTTTCTCATTTTTGACTTTTTCAGGGTTTCTCATCATATTCCAAGTCCTAGAGTGTGATTTTTCCAATTTTTCGCCTTTTTCAGAGTTTCTCACCATATTCCAGGTTCCACAGTGTGATTTTCTCATTTTTTGATTTTTTCAGGATTGCTCACCATATTCCATCTTCTACATTGTGATTTTCTCATTTTTTAACTTTTTCAGGGTTTCTCATCTTATTCCAAGTCCTACAGTGTGATTTTCTCATTTTTCGACTTTTTCAGGGTTTCTCACCATATTGCAGGTCCTACACGTGTGAATTTCTTATTTTTGGACTTTTTCAGGGTTTCTCACCATATTCCAGGTACTACAGTTTGATTTTCTCATTTTAAGAGTTTTTCAGGGTCTCTCACCATATTGCATGTCCTACAAGTGTGTATATCTTATTTTTCTACTTTTTAACGGTTTCTCTCCATATTCCATCTCCTACCGTGTACTTTTGTCATTTTTTGTCTTTTTCACGGTTTCTCATTTTATTCCAAGTCCTACAGTGTTATTTTCTCATTTTTTGACTTTTTCAGGGTTTCTCACCATATTGCAGGTCCTACAAGTGTGAATTTCTTATTTTTCGACATTTTCAGAGTTTTTCACCATATTCCAGGTCCTACAGTGTGATTTTCTCATTTTAAGACTTTTTCAGTGTTTCTCACCATATTCCAGGTACTACTGCGTGATTTTCTCATTTTTCGACTTTTTCAGGGTTTCTCACCATATTGCAAGTCCTACAAGTGTGAATTTCTTATTTTTGGACTTTTTTAGGGTTTCTCACCATATTCCAGCTCCTACAGTGTGTTTTTGTCATTTTTAGACTTTTTCAGGGTTGCTCACCATATTCCAGGTACTACAGTGTGATTTTCTCATTTTTTTGACTTTTTCAGGGTTTCTCATCATATTCCAAGTCCTAGAGTGTGATTTTCTCTTTTTTCGACTTTTTCAGAGTTTCTCACCATATTCCAGGTCCTACAGTGTGATTTTCTCATTTTTTGACTTTTTCAGGATTGCTCACCATATTCCATCTTCTACATTGTGATTTTCTCATTTTTCAACTTTTTCAGGGTTTCTCATCTTATTCCAAGTGCTACAGTGAAATTTTCTCATTTTTTGACTTTTTCATGGTGCCTCATCTTATTCCAAGTCCTACAGTGTGATTTTCTCATTTTTCGACTTTTTCAGGGTTTCTCACCATATTGCAAGTCCTACAAGTGTGAATTTCTTATTTTTGGACTTTTTTAGGGTTTCTCACCATATTCCAGCTCCTACAGTGTGTTTTTGTCATTTTTTGTCTTTTTCACGGTTTCTCATCTTATTCCAAGTCCTATATTGTGATTTTCTCATTTTTTGACTTTTTCAGGTTTTCTCACCATATTGCAGGTACTACAAGTTTGATTTTCTTATTTTTCGATCTTTCAGGGTTTCTCACCATATTCCAGGTCCTACTGTTTGATTTTCTCATTTTTAAACTTTTTCAGGGTTTCTCACCATATTCCAGGTACTACAGTGTGATTTTCTCATTTTTTGACTTTTTCAGGGTTTCTCATCATATTCCAAGTCCTAGAGTGTGATTTTCTCTTTTTCGACTTTTTCAGAGTTTCTCACCATATTCCAGGTCCTACCGTGTGATTTTCTCATTTTAAGACTTTTTCAGGGTTTCTCAACATATTCCAACTCCTTCAGTGTATTTTTTCTCATTTTTCGACTTTTTTAGGGTTTCTCATCTTATTCCAAGTCCTACAGTGTGATTTTCTCATTTTAAGACTTTTTCAGGGTTTCTCAACATATTCCAGGTCCTACAGTGTGATTTTCTCATTTTTCGACTTTTTCAGGGTTTCTCACCATATTGGAGGTTCTACAAGTGTGATTTTCTTATTTTTCGACTTTTTCAGGGTTTACTCACCATATTCCAGCTTCTACAGTGTATTTTTCTCATTTTTTGACTTTTTCACGGTTTCTCATCATATTCTAAATCCTACAGTGTGATTTTTCTCATTTTTGGAATTTTTCAGGGTTTCTCACCATATTGCAGGTACTACAAGTTTGATTTTCTTATTTTTCGACTGTTTCAGTGTTTCTCACCATATTGCAGGTCCAACTGTGTGATTTTCTCATTTTGAGACTTTTTCAATGTTTCTCACCATATTCCAGCTACTATAGTCTGATTTTCTCATTTTTGACTTTTTCAGGGTTTCTCATCATATTCCAAGTCCTAGAGTGTGATTTATCCAATTTTTCGCCTTTTTCAGAGTTTCTCACCATATTCCAGGTTCCACAGTGTGATTTTCTCATTTTTTGACTTTTTCAGGTTTTCCCATCATATTCCAAATCCTACAGTGTGATTTTCTTTTTTTCCGACTTTTAAAGGGTTTCTTACCATATTCCATGTCCTAGTCTGTAATTTTCTCATTTTTCGACTTTTTCAGGGTTTCTCACCATATAGGAGGTCTTACTTGTGTGATTATCTTATTCTTCGACTTTTTCAGGTTTTCTCACCACATTCCATCTTCTACATTGTGATTTTCTCATTTTTCAACTTTTTCAGCTTTTCTCATCCTATTCCAAGTCCTACAGTGAAATTTTCTCATTTTTTGACTTTTTCAGGGTGTCTCATCTTATTCCAAGTCCTACAGTGTGATTTTCTCATTTTTCGACTTTTTCAGGGTTTCTCACCATATTGCAGGTCCTACACGTGTGAATTTCTTATTTTTGGACTTTTTCAGGGTTTCTCACCATATTCCAGGTACTAAAGTGTGATTATCTCATTTTAAGACTTTTTCAGGGTCTCTCACCATATTGCATGTCCTACAAGTGTGTATATCTTGTTTTTCTACTTTTTAACGGTTTCTTTCCATATTCCATCTCCTACCGTGTACTTTTGTCATTTTTTGTCTTTTTCACGGTTTCTCATTTTATTCCAAGTCCTACAGTGTGATTTTCTCATTTTTTGACTTTTTCAGGGTTTCTCACCATATTGCAGGTCCTACAAGTGTGAATTTCTTATTTTTCGACATTTTCAGAGTTTCTCACCATATTCCAGGTCCTACAGTGTGATTTTCTCATTTTAAGACTTTTTCAGTGTTTCTCACCATATTCCAGGTACTACTGCGTGATTTTCTCATTTTTCGACTTTTTCAGGGTTTCTCACCATATTGCAAGTCCTACAAGTGTGAATTTCTTATTTTTGGACTTTTTTAGGGTTTCTCACCATATTCCAGCTCCTACAGTGTGTTTTTGTCATTTTTAGACTTTTTCAGAGTTTCTCACCATATTCCAGGTCCTACAGTGTGATTTTCTCATTTTTTGACTTTTTCAGGATTGCTCACCATATTCCATCTTCTACATTGTGATTTTCTCATTTTTTAACTTTTTCAGGGTTTCTCATCTTATTCCAAGTCCTACAGTGTGATTTTCTCATTTTTCGACTTTTTCAGGGTTTCTCACCATATTGCAGGTCCTACACGTGTGAATTTCTTATTTTTGGACTTTTTCAGGGTTTCTCACCATATTCCAGGTACTACAGTTTGATTTTCTCATTTTAAGAGTTTTTCAGGGTCTCTCACCATATTGCATGTCCTACAAGTGTGTATATCT
>NW_028227496.1:58192-114547 GCF_978045245.1 Mus caroli | reverse complement strand
TGACAAACCCTGAAAAAGTCTTAAAATGAGAAAATCACACTGTAGGACATGGAATATGGTGAGAAACCTTGAAAAAGTCAAAAAATGAGAAACATCACACTGTAGTAAAAGTAATATGGTGATATAATCTGAAAAAGTCGAAAAATTAGAAAAATCACACTCTAGGACTTGGAATATGATGAGAAACCTTGAAAAAGTCAAAAAATGAGAAACAACACTGTAGTAAAAGGAATATGATGATATAATCTGAAAAAGTCGATAAATTAGAAAAATCACAGTCTAGGACTTGGAATATGATGAGAAACCCTGAAAAAGTCCAAAAATAAGAAATTCACACTTGTAGGACCTGCAATATAGTGAGAAACCCTGAAACAGTCGAAAAATGAGAAAATCACACTGTAGAAGATCGAGTATGGTGAGCAACCCTGAAAAATTCAAAAAATTAGAAAAATCACACTGTAGAACCTGGAATATGTTGAGAAACTCTGAAAAAGTCAAAAAATTAGAAAAATCAGACTGTAGGGCTTGGAATATGATGAGAAACCCTGAAAAAGACGAAAAATGAGAAAAATCACACAATAGGATCTGCAGTATGGTGAGAAACACTGAAACAGTCGAAAAATAAGAAAATCAAACTTGTACTACCTGCAATATGGTGAGAAACCCTGAAAAATTCCAAAAATGAGAAAATCACACTGTAGGATTTGGAATATGATGAGAAACCGTGAAAAAGTCAAAAAATGAGAATAATACACTGTAGGATCTGGAATATGATGAGAAACCCTGAAAGAGTCGAAAAATAATAAAACCACACTTGTAGGACCTCCAATATGGTGAAAAACCCTGAAAAAGTCGAAAAATGAGAAAATCACAGTGTAGGACCTGAAATATGGTGAGGAACCCTGAAAAAGTCGAAAAATGAGAAAATCTCGCAGTAGGTCCTGAAATTTGGTCAGAAACTTGAAAAAGTGTAAAATAAGAAAATCACACTGTAGTACCTGGAATATGGTGAGAAACCCTGAAAAAGTCTTAAAATGAGAAAATCACACTTTAGGACATGGAATATGGTGAGAAACCTTGAAAAAGTCAAAAATGAGAAAAATCAAACTTTAGTAAAAGGAATATGGTGATAAAATCTGAAAAAGTTGAAAAATTAAAAAAATCACACTCTAGGACTTGGAATAAGATGAGAAAGCCTGAAAAAGTCAAAAAATGAGAAAATCACACTGTAGGACTTGGAATATGATGAGAAACCCTGAAAAAGTCGAAAAATGAGAAAATCACACTGTAGGACTTGGAATAAAATAAGAAACCGTGAAAAAGACAAAAAATGACAAAAGTACACGGTAGGAGATGGAATATGGAGAGAAACCGTTAAAAAGTAGAAAAATAAGATATACACACTTGTAGGACATGCAATATTGTGAGAGACCATGAAAAAGTCTTAAAATGAGAAAATCACACTGTAGTACCTGGAATATGGTGAGAAACCCTGAAAAAGTCCAAAAATAAGAAATTCACACGTGTAGGACCTGCAATATGGTGAGAAACCCTAAAAAAGTCGAAAAATGAGAAAATCACACTGTAGGACTTGGAATAAGATGAGACAACATGAAAAAGTCAGAAAATGAGAAAATTTCACTGTAGGACTTGGAATAATATGAGAAACCCTGAAAAAGTTGAAAAATGAGAAAATCACAATGTAGAAGATGGAATATGGTGAGCAATCCTGAAAAAGTCAAAAAATGAGAAAATCACACTGTGGAACCTGGAATATGGTGAGAAACTCTGAAAAAGTCGAAAAATTGGAAAAATCACACTCTAGGACTTGGAATATGATGAGAAACCCTGAAAAAGTCAAAAATGAGAAAATCAGACTGTAGTAGCTGGAATATGGTGAGAAACATTGAAAAAGTCTCAAAATGAGAAAATCACACAGTTGGACCTGCAATATGGTGAGAAACACTGAAACAGTCGAAAAATAAGAAAATCAAACTTGTAGTACCTGCAATATGGTGAGAAACCCCTGAAAAATTCCAAAAATGAGAAATTCACACTGTAGGATTTTGAATATGATGAGAAACCGTGAAAAAGTCAAAAAATGAGAAAAATACACTGTAGAAGCTGGAATATGGTGAGTAAACCCTGAAAAAGTCGAAAAATAAGAAAATCACACTTGTAGAACCTCCAATATGGTGAGAAACCCTGAAAAAGTTGAAAAATAAGAAAATCACACTTGTAGAACCTCCAATATGGTGAGAAACCCTGAAAAAGTCTAAAAATGAGAAAATCACACTGTAGGACCTGGAATATGGTGAGAAACCCTGAAAGATCGAAAAATAAGAAAATCAAACTTGTAGTACCTGCAATATGGTGAGAAACCCTGCAAAAGGCAAAAAATGAGAAAATCACAATATAGGACTTGGAATAAGATGAGAAACCGTGAAAAAGACAAAAAATGACAAAAACACACTGTAGGAGCTGGAATATGGTGAGAAACCCTAAAAAAGTCCAAAAATAAGAAATTCACACTTGTAGGACTTGCAATATGGTGAAAAACCCTGAAAAAGTCGAAAAATGAGAAAATCACGCAGTAGTACCTGGAATATGGTGAGAAACACTGAAAAATTCATACTTGTAGGACCTGCAATATGGTGAGGGCTCAACAATTAACAGCATTGTCTCCTCTTCCAGAGATCCTGGGATCAACTATCAGCCACTATATGGTGGCCCATCTCCAGTTCCCCGGGATCAGACAGACAGACAGACAGAGTTAAGGAACGCAGGCCTGCCTGGACTTTCTTTTTTTCTTATCATTTTTAAAAAATGATTATTTATTTATTTATTTATTTATTTATTTATTTATTAGATATAAGTACATGGTAGCAGTCTTCAGACACTCCAGAAGACGGTGTCAGATTCTGGACAATCTAAATCCCTCTTATGGTCTGCATACAGGTACATAAACACAGCCTCACATATACTTCTAAAAATTTAAGATGGGTGGGGCCACTTTACTGCTCAAAAATTAACAGCATTGTCTCCTCTTCCAGAGAACCTGGGTTCAACTACCAGCAACTATATGGTGGCCCATCTCCAGTTCCAGGGGATCAGACAGACAGACAGACATACAGACAGATAGAGATAAGGATGGCAGGCCTGCCTGGTCTTTCTTTCTTTCTTATCCTTTTTAAAAAATGTTTATTTATTTATTAATGTATATTAGATATAAGTACACTGTAGCTGTCTTCAGACACTGAGGAAGAGGGTGTCAGATTCTGGAGAATCTAAATCCCTCTTATGGACTGCAAATGATGTACATAAGCACAGACTCACAATTACTTCCAAAAATTTAAAGATGTGTGGGGCCACTGAAAGGGCTCAACAATTAACAGCATTGTCTCCTCTTCCAGAGAACCTGGGATCAACTACCAGCAACTATATAATGGCCCATCTCCAGTTCCAGGGGATCAGACAGACAGACAGACAGACAGACTAGAATGGCAGGCCTGTCTGGTTTTTCATTCTTTCTTATCCTTTTTAAAACATCTGTCTTTCTTTCTTTCTTTCTTTCTTTCTTTCTTTCTTTCTTTATTTATTTATTTATTAGATATAAGTACACTGTAGATGTCTTCAGACACTCCAGAAGAGGGTATCAGTTTCTGGAGAATCTAAATCCCTCTTATGGTCTGCATACAATGTACATAAACACAGCCTCACATATACTTCTAAAAATTTAAAGATGGGTGGGGCCACTGAAAGGGCTCAACAATTAACAGCATTGTCTCCTCTTCCAGAGAACCTGGGATCAACTACCAGCAACTATATGGTGGCCCATCTCTAGTTCCAGGGGATCAGACAGACAGACTGACAGACAGAGATAAGGATGGCAGGCCTACCTGGTCTTTCTATCCTTCTTATCCTTTTAAAAAATGTTTATTTATTTATTTATGTATGTATTTATTAGATATAAGTACACAGTAGCTGTCTTCAGACACTCCAGAAGAGGGTGTCAGATTACGGAGAATCTAAATCCCTCTTATGGTCTGCATATGATGTATATAAACACAGCCTCACATATACTTCTAAAAATTTAAAGATGGGTGGGGCCACTTAAAGGGCTCAACAAATACCAGCATTGTCTCCTCTTCCAGAGAACCTGGGATCAACTACCAGCAAAAATATGGTGGCGCATCTCCAGATTCAGGGGATCAGATAGACAGATAGACAAACAGACAAGGAAGGCAGGCCTGCTTGGTTTTTATTTCTTTCTTATCCTTTTTTAAACATGTTTATTTATTTATTTATGTATTTATTAGATATAAGTTCACTCTAGCTGTCTTCAGACACTCCAGAAGAGGGTGTCAGATTCTGAAAAATCTAAATCCCTCTTATGGTCTGCATATGATGTACATAAACACAGCCTCACAAATTCTTCTAAAAATTTAAAGATGGGTGGGGCCACTGAAAGGGCTCAAAAATTAACAGCATTGTCTCCTCTTGCAGAGAAACTGGGATCAACTACCAGCAACTATATGGTGGCCCATCTCCAGTTCCAGGGTATCAGACAGACAGACAGATAGACAGAGATAAGGATGGCAGGCCTGCCTGGTCTTTCTTTCTTTCTTTCTTATCCTTTTTTTAAAATGTTTATTTATTTATTTATTTATTTATTTATTTATTTATTTATTTATTAGATATAAGTACACTGTAGTTGTCTTCAGTCACTCCAGAAGAGGGTGTCAGATTCTGGAGAATATAAATCCCTCTTATGGTCTGCATATGATGTACATAAACACAGCCTCACATATAGTTCTAAAAATTTAAAGATGGGTGGGGCCCCAGAAAGGGCTCAATAATTAACAGCATTGACTCCTCTTCCAGAGAACCTGGGATCAACAATGAGCAACTATATGGTGGCCCATCTTTCGTTCCAGTGGATCAGACAGACAGACAGACAGACAGAGATAAGGATGGCAGGCCTGCCTGGTCTTTCTTTTTTTCTTATCCTTTTTAAAAAATGTTTATTTATTTATGTATGTATATATTTATTTATTTATTTATGTATTTATTAGATATAAGTACAATGTAGCTGTCTTCAGACACTCCAGAAGAGGGTGTCAGATTCTGGAGAATCTAAATCCCTCGTATGGTCTGCATATGATGTACATAAACACAGCCTCACATATACTTCTAAAAATTTAAAGATGGGTGGGGCTACTGAAAGGGCTCAACAACTAACAGCATTGTCTCCTCTTCCAGAGTACCTGGGATCAACTACCAGCAACTATATGGTGGCCCATCTCCAGTTCCAGGGGATCTGACAGATAGAGAGACAGACAGACAGACAGACAGACAAGGTGGCAGGCCTGACTGGTCTTTCTTTCTTTCTTATCCTTTTTAAAAATGTTTATTAATTTATGTATGTATTTATTAGATAAAAGTACACGGTAGCTGTCTTCAAACACTCCCGAAGAGGGTGTCAGATTCTGGAGAATCTATATCCCTCTTATGATCTGCATATGATGTACATAAACACAGCCTCACATATACCTCTAAAAACTTAAAGATGGGTGGGGCCACTGAAAGGGCTCAACAATTAACAGCATTGTCTCCTCTTCCAGAGAACCTGGGATCAACTACCAGCAATTATATGGTGGCCCATCTCCAGTTCCGGGGATCAGACAGACAGACAGACAGACAAGGATGGCAGGCCTGCCTGGTCTCTCTTTCTTTATTATCCTTTTTAAAAAATGTTTATTTGTTTATTTATGAATTTATTAGATATAATTACACTGTAGCTGTCTTCAGACACTCCAGTAGAGGGTGTCAGATTCTGGAGAATCTAAATCCTTGTTATGGTCTGCATATGATATACATAAACAGAGACTCACATATACTTCTAAAAATTTAAAGATGGGTGGGACCACTGAAAGGGCTCAACAATTAACAGCATTATCTCCTCTCCAGAGAACCTGGGATCAACTACCATCAACTATATGGTGGCCCATCTCCAGTTCCAGGGGATCAGACAGAGAGACAGAGAAACAGACAAGGATAAGGATGGCATGACTGCCTGGTCTTTCTTTCTTTCTTATCCATTTTTAAAAATGTTTATTTATTTATTTATTTATTTATTTATTTATTTATTTATTTATGTATTTTTTAGATATAAGTACATGGTAGCTGTCTTCAGACACTCCAGTAGAGGGTGTCAGATTCTGGAGAATCTAAATCCCTCTTATGGTCTGCATATGATGTACATAAACACAGCCTCACATATACTTCTAAAAATTTAAAGATGGGTGGGGCCACTGAAAGGGCTCAATAATTAAGAGCATTGTCTCTTCTTCCAGAGAACCTAGGATCAACTACAAGCAACTATATGGTTGCCCATCTCCAGTTCCAGGGGATCAGACAGAGAGACAGACAGACAGACAGAGATAAGGATGGAAGGCCTGCCTGGTCTTTCTTTCTTTCTTATCCTTTTTAAAAAATGTTTATTTATTTATTTATTTATTTATGTATTTATTAGATATAAGTACACTGTAGCTATCTTCAGACACTCCAGAAGAGGGTGTCATATTCTGGAGAATCTAAATCCCTCTTATTGTCTGCATATGATGTACATAAACACAGCCTCACATACACCTCTAAAAATTTAAAGATGAGTGGGGCCACTGAAAGGGCTCAACAATTAACAGCATTGTCTCCTCTTCCAGAGAACCTGGGATCAACTACCAGCAACTATATGGTGGCCCATCTCCAGTTCCAAGAGATCAGAAAGACAGACAGACAGACAGAGAAAAGGATGGCAGGCCCTGCCTGGTCTTTCTTTTTTTCTTATCATTTTTTTTAAATATTTATTTATTTATTTATTTATTTATTTATTTATTTATTTATTTATTAGACATAAGTACACTGTAGCTGTCTTCAGACACTCCAGAAGAGGGTGTCAGATTCTGGAGAATCTAAATCCCTCTTATAGTCTGCCTATGTTGTACATAAACACAGCCTCACATACACTTCTAAAAATTTAAAGATGAGTGGGGCCACTGAAAGGGCTCAACAATTAACAGCATTGTCTCCTCTTCCAGAGAACCTGGGATCAAATACCAGCAACTATATTGTGGCCCATCTCCAGTTCCAGGAGATCAGACAGACAGACAGACAGACAGAGATAAGGATGGCAGGCCTGCCTGGTCTTTCATTTTTTCTTATCCTTTTAAAAAATGTTTATTTATTTATTTATTTATTCATTTATTTATTAGATATAAGTACCCTGTAGCTGCCTTCAGATACTCCAGAAGAGGGTGTCAGATTCTGGAGAATATAAATCCCTCTTATGGTCTGCATATGATGTACATAAACAAAGCCTCATATATACTTCTAAAAATTTAAAGATGGGTGGGGCCACTGAAGGGCTCAACAATTAACAGCATTGTCTCCTCTTACAGAGAACCTGGGATCAACTACCAGCAAAAATATGGTGGCCCATCTCCAGTTTCAGGGGATCAGACAGACAGACAGACAAACAGACAAGGATGGCAGGCCTGCCTGGTTGTTCTTTCTTTCTTATCCTTTTTGAAAAAATGTTTATTTATTTATTTATGTATTTATTAGATATAAGTACACTGTAGAGGTCTTCAGACACTCCAGAAGAGGTTGTCAGATTCTGGAGAATCTAAATCCCTCTTATGGTCTGCATATGATGTACATAAACAAAGACTCACATTTACTTCCAAAAATTTAAAGATGGGTGGGGCCACTGAAAGGGCTCAACAATTAACAGCATTGTCTCCTCTTCCAGAGAACCTGAGATCAACTACCAGCAACTATATGGTGGCCCATTTCCAGGTCCAGGGAATCAGAAAGACAGATAGACAGACAGACAGAGATAAGGATGGCAGGCCTGCCTGGTATTTCTTTTTTTCTTATCAATTTTAAAAAAAGTTTATTTATTCATTCATTTATTTATTTATTTATTTATTTATTTATTTATTTATTTATTAGAATAAGTACACTGTAGCTGTCTTCAGACACTCCAGAAGAGGGTGTCAGATTCTGGAGAATCTAAATCCCTCTTATAGTCTGCCTATGATGTACATAAACACAGCCTCACATACACTTCTAAAAATTTAAAGATGAGTGGGGCCACTGAAAGGGCTCAACAATTAACAGCATTGTCTCCTCTACCAGAGAACCTGGGATCAACTATCAGCCACTATATGGTGGCCCATCTCCAGTTCCCCGGGATCAGACAGACAGACAGACAGACAGAGTTAAGGAACGCAGGCCTGCCTGGACTTTCTTTTTTCTTATCATTTTTAAAAAATGATTATTTATTTATTTATTTATTTATTAGATATAAGTACATGGTAGCAGTCTTCAGACACTCCAGAAGACGGTGTCAGATTCTGGACAATCTAAATCCCTCTTATGGTCTGCATATGAGGTACATAAACACAGCCTCACATATACTTCTAAAAATTTAAAGATGTGTGGGGCCACTTTACTGCTCAAAAATTAACAGCATTGTCTCCTCTTCCAGAGAACCTAGGTTCAACTACCAGCAACTATATGGTGGCCCATCTCCAGTTCAGGGGATCAGACAGACAGACAGACATACAGACAGATAGAGATAAGGATGGCAGGCCTGCCTGGTCTTTCTTTCTTTCTTATCTTTTTTAAGAAATGTTTATTTATTTATTAATGTATATTAGATATAAGTACACTGTAGCTGTCTTCAGACACTGAGGAAGAGGGTGTCAGATTCTGGAGAATCTAAATCCCTCTTATGTACTGCAAATGATGTACATAAGCACAGACTCACAATTACTTCCAAAAATTTAAAGATGTGTGGGACCACTGAAAGGGCTCAACAATTAACAGCATTGTCTCCTCTTCCAGAGAACCTGGGATCAACTACCAGCAACTATATGGTGGCCCATCTCCAGTTCCAGGGGATCAGATAGACAGACAGACAGACAGAAGAGATAAGGATCGCAGGCTTGCCTGTTCTTTCTTTCTTTCTTTCTTATCCTTTTAAAATGTTTATTTATTTATTTATTTATTTATTTATTTATTTATTTATTTATTTATTTATTAGATTTAAGTACACTGTAGCTGTCTTCAGAAACTCAGGAGGAGGGTTTCAGGTTCTGGAGTATCTAAATCCCTCTTATGGACTGCATATGATGTACATTAACACAGCCTCATATATACTTCTAAAAATTTAAAGATGGGTGGGGCCACTGAAAGGGCTCAACAATTAACAGCCTTGTCTCCTCTTCCAGAGAACCTGGGATCAACTACCAGCAACTATATAATGGCCCATCTCCAGTTCCAGGGGATCAGACAGACAGACAGACAGACAGACTAGAATGGCAGGCCTGTCTGGTTTTTCATTCTTTCTTATCCTTTTTAAAACATCTTTCTTTCTTTCTTTCTTTCTTTCTTTCTTTCTTTCTTTCTTTCTTTCTTTCTTTCTTTCTTTCTTTCTTTCTTTCTTTCTTTATTAGATATAAGTACACTGTAGATGTCTTCAGACACTCCAGAAGAGGGTATCAGTTTCTGGAGAATCTAAATCCCTCTTATGGTCTGCATACCATGTACATAAACACAGCCTCACATATACTTCTAAAAATTTAAAGATGGGTGGGGCCACTGAAAGGGCTCAACAATTAACAGCATTGTCTCCTCTTCCAGAGAACCTGGGATCAACTACCAGCAACTATATGGTGGCCCATCTCTAGTTCCAGGGGATCAGACAGACAGACTGACAGACAGAGATAAGGATGGCAGGCCTACCTGGTCTTTCTTTCCTTCTTATCCTTTTAAAAAATGTTTATTTATTTATTTATGTATGTATTTATTAGATATAAGTACACAGTAGCTGTCTTCAGACACTCCAGAATAGGGTGTCAGATTACGGAGAATCTAAATCCCTCTTATGGTCTCCATATGATGTATATAAACACAGCCTCACATATACTTCTAAAAATTTAAAGATGGGTGGGGCCACTTAAAGGGCTCAACAAATACCAGCATTGTCTCCTCTTCCAGAGAACCTGGGATCAACTACCAGCAAAAATATGGTGGCCCATCTCCAGTTTCAGGGGATCAGATAGACAGATAGAGAAACAGACAAGGAAGGCAGGCCTGCTTGGTTTTTATTTCTTTCTTATCCTTTTTAAAACATGTTTATTTATTTATTTATGTATTTATTAGATATAAGTACACTCTAGCTGTCTTCAGACACTCCAGAAGAGGGTGTCAGATTCTGAAAAATCTAAATCCCTCTTATGGTCTGCATATGATGTACATAAACACAGCCTCACAAATTCTTCTAAAAATTTAAAGATGGGTGGGGCCACTGAAAGGGCTCAAAAATTAACAGCATTGTCTCCTCTTGCAGAGAAACTGGGATCAACTACCAGCAACTATATGGTGGCCCATCTCCAGTTCCAGGGTATCAGACAGACAGACAGATAGACAGAGATAAGGATGGCAGGCCTGCCTGGTCTTTCTTTCTTTCTTTCTTATCCATTTTTAAAAATGTTTATTTATTTATTTATTTATTTATTTATTTATTTATTTATTTATTAGATATAAGTACACTGTAGTTGTCTTCAGTCACTCCAGAAAATGGTGTCAGATTCTGGAGAATATAAATCCCTCTTATGGTCTGCATATGATGTACATAAACACAGCCTCACATATAGTTCTAAAAATTTAAAGATGGGTGGGGCCCCAGAAAGGGCTCAATAATTAACAGCATTGACTCCTCTTCCAGAGAACCTGGGATCAACAATGAGCAACTATATGGTGGCCCATCTTTCGTTCCAGTGGATCAGACAGACAGACAGACAGAGAGAGATAAGGATGGCAGGCCTGCCTGGTCTTTCTTTTTTTCTTATCCTTTTTAAAAAATGTTTATTTATTTATGTATGTATATATTTATTTATTTATTTATGTATTTATTAGATATAAGTACAATGTAGCTGTCTTCAGACACTCCAGAAGAGGGTGTCAGATTCTGGAGAATCTAAATCCCTCGTATGGTCTGCATATGATGTACATAAACACAACCTCACATATACTTCTAAAAATTTAAAGATGGGTGGGGCTACTGAAAGGGCTCAACAACTAACAGCATTGTCTCCTCTTCCAGAGTACCTGGGATCAACTACCAGCAACTATATGGTGGCCCATCTCCAGTTCCAGGGGATCTGACAGATAGAGAGACAGACAGACAGACAGACAGACAAGGTGGCAGGCCTGACTGGTCTTTCTTTCTTTCTTATCCTTTTTAAAAATGTTTATTAATTTATGTATGTATTTATTAGATAAAAGTACACGGTAGCTGTCTTCAAACACTCCCGAAGAGGGTGTCAGATTCTGGAGAATCTATATCCCTCTTATGATCTGCATATGATGTACATGAACACAGCCTCACATATACCTCTAAAAACTTAAAGATGGGTGGGGCCACTGAAAGGGCTCAACAATTAACAGCATTGTCTCCTCTTCCAGAGAACCTGGGATAAACTACCAGCAATTATATGGTGGCCCATCTCCAGTTCCGGGGATCAGACAGACAGACAGACAGACAAGGATGGCAGGCCTGCCTGGTCTCTCTTTCTTTATTATCCTTTTTAAAAAATGTTTATTTGTTTATTTATGAATTTATTAGATATAATTACACTGTAGCTGTCTTCAGACACTCCAGTAGAGGGTGTCAGATTCTGGAGAATCTAAATTCTTGTTATGGTCTGCATATGATATACATAAACAGAGACTCACATATACTTCTAAAAATTTAAAGATGGGTGGGACCACTGAAAGGGCTCAACAATTAACAGCATTATCTCCTCTCCAGAGAACCTGGGATCAACTACCATCAACTATATGGTGGCCCATCTCCAGTTCCAGGGGATCAGACAGACAGACAGAGAAACAGACAAGGATAAGGATGGCATGCCTGCCTGGTCTTTCTTTCTTTCTTATCCATTTTTAAAAATGTTTATTTATTTATTTATTTATTTATTTATTTATTTATCTCTGTCTGTCTGTCTGTCTGTCTGTCTGATCGCCTGGAACTGGAGATGGGCCACCATATAGTTGCTGGTAGTTGATCCCAGGTTCTCTGGAAGAGGAGACAATGCTGTTAATTGTTGAGCCCTTTCAGTGGCCCCACCCATCTTTAAATTTTTAGAAGTATATGTGAGGCTGTGTTTATGTACATTGTATGCAGACCATAAGAGGGATTTAGATTCTCCAGAAACTGATACCCTCTTCTGGAGTGTCTGAAGACATCTACAGTGTACTTATATCTAATAAATAAATGAAAGAAAGAAAGAAAGAAAGAAAGAAAGAAAGAAAGAAAGAAAGAAAGAAAGAGTTTTATAAAAAGTGTTAAAGTTTTTAAAAATGAAAGAAAGAAAGAAAGAAAGAAAGAAAGAAAGAAAGAGTTTTATAAAAAGTGTTAAAGTTTTTAAAAATGAAAGAAAGAAAGAAAGAAAGAAAGAAAGAAAGAAAGAAAGAAAGAGTTTTATAAAAAGTGTTAAAGTTTTTAAAAATGAAAGAAAGAAAGAAAGAAAGAAAGAGTTTTATAAGAAGTGTTAAAGTTTTTAAAAATGAAAGAAAGAAAAAAGAAAGAAAGAAAGAAAGAAAGAAAGAGTTTTATAAAAAGTGTTAAAGTTTTTAAAAATGAAAGAAAGAAAGAAAGAAAGAAAGAGTTTTATAAAAAGTGTTAAAGTTTTTAAAAATGAAAGAAAGAAAGAAAGAAAGAAAGAAAGAAAGAAAGAAAGAAAGAAAAAGGTTTTATAAAAAGTGTTAAAGTTTTTAAAAATTAAAAAAAAAAAAATACCAGATCACCATCACACAGCATTGGCTGTCTTCAGGTGTATCCTTTCAGCCTCCAAAACAAAAAGCAATGGATGGCTGTCTTCAGGTGTATCCTATTCTCCAGTCTTATTTCCAACCTAAGAGCTGGGCTGAGCTGCATCATTATGTAATTGCAAATCTTCCTTGGTTTGTCTTTTCCATTTCTAAGACTAACAGGCCTTTTTCTATTTAGAGAATATGCTCATGACTGTACTTTAGATATAGTAAATATAACTGTTGCTTATAAAACTTGTTTTCTAGGAATTTTTAAAGGGCAATGGCAGAGTTTATTTTTTAAAAATATTTTGCATTTATTTATTTGTGTGAGTGATGAAGCTCAGGTCTTCAAACTCGTCAGGAGGTATGATTACCTCCCCTCTCTCTCAACCCCTCTCTCTCCTCTCTCAATGATTGTGTAAGAATGTTTTGCATGTGTATGCTGTGCCACAGACTCCAGAACAGAGTATTAGATCCCCTGGAACTGGAGATGGGCCACCATATATAATACTGGTAATTGAGCCCAGGTTCTCTGGAAGAGGAGACAATGCTCTTAATTGTTGAGCCCTCTCTGTAGCCACATCTTTCTTTCTTTTTTTTTTTTTTTGAGTATATGTGAGGCTGTGTTTATATACATCATATGCAGACAATAAGAATGATTTAGATTCTTCAGAATCTGACACCCTCTTCTGGACTGTCTGAAGATAGCTACAGCATACTTAAATATAATAAATAAATAAATCTTTAATAAGAAAAGGAAAAGTAAAAAAGAAAGAACAGGCCTGCCATATGCATGTTCATAGAGGAAAATGGAAGAGACCCCAATCTAACCTCAGCAGGGTGCTTCCTTCTGGATGGTAGCTCACAGTTTCATCCCAGCAAGACAGGCAAATCACTGAGTTCAAGGACAGTAAGGTTCAGGACAGCCAAGGTTAGGAAGGAAAAGGGTCTATGTTGAGAATACAAACCTACAAAACAACAACTAGGAAAAAGAAGTGACAGTGTAACTTGGGGTAGGGTACCAACAAGAGAAAGCTTTCTGTTACCTCTTACAAACACCAGTAGCCTTGCACCCTTCTGCCCAGGTCCCTGCCTTCCTTTCTAGGAATTCTAAGGATGCCAGGGTGTGGGGGAATCCAGATTAACTTTTTAATAACAAAGACTTGGTCTTTGATGTCTATAGGAAGCCCTTCTCAGTGCCTTTAACTACCACTGAACTTTCAGGGCTGTGACTCAACTGTAACAAGGAACAGAGCTAAGAACCTGCAGCCTTTGAAAACAACTATTTTTTTAAAGTGGGGGACACAAATCAGCAGTAGAACCCCTCAGGTTCAGCCATAATACTTGTTAGGGAAACAGCCTCAATGTCCGGAGCTGAGGTCTCATGGGTGAACTGCTTCAAACTCTGAGTATCATTGAAAGAAAGAAAAGATATCATGTGGTTTCTTAATTTATTTATTTTATTATTTCTATTTTTTTGTTTTCTTTTGTTTTGTTTTAGAAAAGGCCTCAGTCTGTAGCTATGGCTGACCTAGGACAGACTACATGTGTTAATTAGGGTTTCACAGTTGAGAAACAGACCATACCTATGTAAGACTTAGAAAACCCAACAGTCAGTGGTGGCTCGAGCTCTTAATGAGAGCATTCTGGAGGCAGAGGCAGTCAGTTTCTGAGTTCGAGGCCAGCCTGGTTAAAGACAGGGATAGGCAGGGCTAGGCAAGGCAGGGCTGGGCTAGGCTAGGCTAGGCAAGGGGCTGGGCTAGGCAAGGCAAAGGGCTAGGCTAGGCAACGCAAGGGGCTAGGCAAGACAGACAGACAGAGAGAAAGACAGACAAGGATGGAAGCCTGCCTGGTTTTTCTTTCTTTCTTATCCCTTTTAAAAAATGTATATTTATTTATTTATTTATTTATTTATTTATTTATTTATTTATGTATTTATTAGATATAAGTACACTGTAGCTGTCTTCAGACACTCCAGAAGAGGGTTTCAGATTCTGGAGAATCTCTATCCCTCTTATGGTCTGCATATGATGTACATAAACACAGCCTCACATATACTTCTAAAAATTTAAAGATGGGTAGGACCACTGAAAGGGCTCAACAATTAACATCATTGTCTCCTCTTCCAGAGAACCTGGGATCAACTACCAGCAACTATATGGTGGCCCATCTCCAGTTCCAGGGGATCAGACAGACAGACAGAGATACAGACAGATAGAGTTAAGGATGGCAGGCCTACCTGGTCTTTCATTCTTTCTTATCCTTTTAAAAAATGTTTATTTATTTATTTATTTATTTATTTATTTATTTATTTATTCGATATAAGTACACTGTAGCTGTCTTCAGACACTCCAGAAGAGGGTGTCAGATTCTGGAGAATCTAAATCCCTCTAATGGTCTGCATATGATGTACATGAACACAGCCTCACATATACTTATAAAAATTTAAAGATGGGTGGGGCCACTGAAAGGGCTCAAAAATTAACAGCATTGTCTCCTCTTCCAGAGAACCTGGGATCAACTACCAGCAACTATATGGTGGCCCATCTCCAGTTCCAGGCGATCAGACAGACAGACAGACATACAGACAAGGATGGCAGGCCTTCCTGGTTTTTATTTCTTTCTTATCCGTTTAAAAAGGTTTATTTATTTATTTATGAATTTATTATATATAAGTACACTGTAGCTGTCTTCAGACACTCAGGAAGAGGGTGTCAGATTCTGGAGAATCTAAATCCCTCTTATGATATGCATATGATGTACATAAAAACAGCTTCACATTTATTTCTAAAAATTTAAAGATGGGTGGGGCCACTGTGAGGGCTCAACAATTAACAGCATTGTCTCCTCTTCCAGAGAACCTGGGATCAACTACCAGCAACTATATGGTGGCCCATCTCCAGATCCAGGGGATCAGAGAGACAGACAGACAGACAGACAAGGATGGCAGGCCTGCCTGGTTTTTCTTTCTTTCTTATCCTTTTTAAAACATGTTTATTTATTTATTTATTTATGTATTTATTAGATATAAGTACACTGTAGCTGTCTTCAGACACTCCAGAAGAGGGTATCAGATTCTGGAGAATATAAATCCCTCTTATGGTCTACATACAATGTACATAAACTCAGCCTCACATATATTTCTAAAAATTTAAAGATGTGTGGGGCCACTGAAAGGGCTCAACAATTAACAGCATTGTCTCCTCTTCCAGAGAACCTGGGATTAAACTACCAGCAACTATGTGGTGGCCCATCTCCAGTTCCAGGGGATGAGACAGACAGACAGACAGACAGACAGAGATAAGGATGGCAGGCCTGCTAGTCTTTCTTTTTTTCTTATCCTTTTAAAAAATGTGTATTTATTTATTTATTTATTTATTTATTTATTTATTTATTAGATATAAGTACACTGTAGCTGTCTTCAGACACTCCAGAAGAGGGTATCAGATTCTGGAGAATCTAAATACCTCTTATGGTCTGCATATGATGTACATAACACAGCCTCACATATATTTCTAAAAATTTAAAGATGTGTGGGGCCACTGAAAGGGCTCAACAATTAACAGCATTGTCTCCTCTTCCAGAGAACCTGGATCAACTACCAGCAACTATATGGTGGCCCATCTCCAGTTCCAGGGAATCAGACAGACAGACAGACAGACAGATATAAGGATGGAAGGCCTGCCTGGATTTTCTTTCTTTATTATCCTTATTTAAAAATGTTTATTTGTTTATTTAAGTATTTATTAGACATAAGTACACTGTAGCTGTCTTCAGACACTCCAGAAGAGGGTGTCATATGCTGGAGAATCTAAATCCCTCTTATGGTCTGCATTTGATGTACATAAACATAGCCTCACATATACTTCTAAAAATTAAAGATGGGTGGGGCCACTGAAAGGTCTCAACAATTAACAGCATTGTCTCCTTTTCCAGAGAACCTGGGATCAACTACCAGCAACTATATGGTGTCCCATCTCCAGTTACAGGGGATCAGACAGACAGACAGACAGACAGAAAGTGATAAGGATGGCAGGCCAGCATGGTCTTTCTTTCTTTCTTCTCCGTTTAAAAAAAATGTTTATTTATTTATTTTTATTTATTTATTTATTTATTTATTTATTTATTTTTAATGTATTTATTAGATATAAGTACACAATACTTGTCTTCAGACACTCCAGAAGAGGTTGTCAGATTCTGGAGAATCTAAATCCCTCTTATGGTCTGCATATGATGTACATAAACACAGCCTCACATATACTTCTAAAAATTTAAAGATGGGTGGGGCCACTAAAAGGGATCAACAATTAACAGCATTGTCTCCTCTTCCAGAGAACCTGGGATCAATAACCAGTAATTATATGGTGGCCCATCTCCAGTTCCAGGGGATCAGACAGACACACAGATAGACAGACAGAGATAAGGATGGCAGGCCTGCCTGGCCTTTCTTTCTTTCTTATCATTTTAAAAAAGGTTTATTAATTTATTTATGTATTTATTAGATATAAGTACACTATAGCTATCTTCAGACACTCCAGAAGAGGGTGTTTGATTCTGCAGAACATAAATCCCATTTATGTTCTGCATATGATGTACATAAACACAGCCTCACATATTCTTCTAAAAATTTAAAGATGGTTGGGGCCACTGAAAGGAACCAACAATTAACAGCATTGTCTCCTCTTCCAGAGAACCTGGGATCAACTACCAGCAACTATATGTTGGCCCATCTCCAGTTACAGGGGATCAGACAGACAAACAGACAGACAGAAAGACAGAGATAAGGATGGCAGGCCTGCCTGGTCTTTCTTTCTTTCTTATCCTTTTTAAAAAATGTTTATTTATTTATTTATGTATTTTTTAGATATAAGTACACTGTAGCTGTCTTCAGACACTCCAGAAGAGGGTGTCAGATTCTGGAGAATCTAAATCCCTCTTATGGTCTGCATATGATGTACATAAACACAGCCTCACATATACTTCTAAAAATTTAAAGATGGGTGGGGTCACTAAAGAAAGGGCTCAACAATTAACAGCATTGTCTCCTCTTCCAGAGAACCTGGGATGAACTACCAGCAACTATATGGTGGCCCATCTCCAGTTCCAGGGGATCAGACAGACAGACAGACAGAGATAAGGATGGCAGGCGTGCCTGGTCTTTCTTTCTTTATTATACTGTTGAAAAAATGTTTATTTATTTATTTATTTTTTTTTATTTATGTATTTATTAGATATAAGTACACTGTAGCTGTCTTCAGACACTTCAGAAGATGTTGTCAGATTCTTGAGAATCTAAATCCCTCTTATGGTCTGCATATGATGTACATAAACACAGACTCACATATACTTCTAAAAATTTAAAGATGTGTGGGGCCACTGAAAGGACTCAACAATTAACAGCATTGTCTCCTCTTCCAGAGAACCTCGGATCAACTACCAGCAAATATATGGGGCCCATTCCAGTTCCAGGGGATCAGACTGACAGACAGACAGACAGACAGACAGAGATAAGGATGGCAGGCCTGCTGGTCTTTCTTTTTTTCTTATCCTTTTTAAAAAATGTTTGTTTATTTACTTATTTATTTATTTATTTATTTATTTATTCATTCATTCATTTATTTATTTATTTATTTATTTATTTATTTATTTATTAGATATAAGTACACTGTAGCTGTCTTCAGACACTCCAGAAGAGGGTGTCAGATTGTGGAGAATCTAAATCCCTCTTTTGGTCTGCATATGATGTACATAAACACAGACTCACATATACTTCTAAAAATTTGAAGATGTGTGGGGCCACTGAAAGCGCTCAACAATTAACAGCATTGTCTCCTCTTCCAGAGAACCTGGGATCAACTACCAGCAACTATATGGTGGCCCATCTCCAGTTCCAGGGGATTAGACAGACAGACAGACAGAGATAAGGATGGCAGGCCTGCTGGTCTTTCTTTTTTTCTTATCCTTTTTAAAAAATGTTTATTTATTTATTTATTTATTTATTTATTTATTTATTTATTTATTATTTATGTATGTATTTATTAGATATATGTACACTGTATCCGTCATAGACACTCCAAAAGACGGTGTCAGATTCTGGAGAATCTAAATCCCTCTTACGGTCTGAATATGATGTACATAAACACAGCATCACATTTACTTCTAGAAATTTAAAGATGAGTGGGGCCACTGAAAGGGCTGAACAATTAACAGAATTGTCTCCTCTTCAGAGTACCTGGGATCAACTACCAGCAACTATATGGTGGCCCATCTCCAGTTCCAGGAGATCAGACAGACAGACAGACAGAGAAACAGACAGACAGACATAGATAAGGATGACCGTCCAGCCTGGTCTTTCTTTCTATCTTATTCTTTTTAAAAAATGTTTGTTTGTTTGTTTATTTATTTATTTATTTATTTATTTATTTATTTATTTATTTATTTATTAGATATAAGTACACTTTAGCTATCTTCAGACACTCCAGAAGAGGGTGTCAGATTCTGGAGAATCTATATCCCTCTTATGGTCTGCATATGATGTACATAAACACAGCCTCACATATACTTCTAAAAATTTAAAGATGTGTGGGGCCACTGAAAGGTCTCAACAATTAACAGCATTGTCTACTCATCAGAGATCCTGGGATCAACTACCAGCAACTTTATGGTGGCCCATCTCCAGTTCCATGTTATCAGACAGACAGACAGAGAGACAAGGATAAGGATGGCAGGCCTGCCTGGTCTTTCTTTCTTTTTTATCCTTTTTAAAAAATGTTTATTTATTTATTTATGTATTTATTAGATATAAGTACAATGTAGCTGTCTTCAAACAATCCAGAAGAGGGTGTCAGATTCTGGAGAATCTAAATCCCTCTTATGGTCTGCATATGATGTACATAAACACAGCACAACTTTACTTCTAAAAATTCAAAGATGGGTGGGGCCACTGAAATGGCTCAACAATTAACAGCATTGTCTCCTCTTCCAGAGAGCCTGGGATCAACTACCAGTAACTATATGGTGGCCCATCTCCAGTACCAGGGTATCAAACAGACAGACAGACAGACAGAGATAAGGATGGCAGGCCTGCCTGGTCTTTCTTTCTTTCTTATCCTTTTTAAAAAAAATTATTTTTTATATATGTATTTATTAGATATAAGTACACTGTAGCTGTCTTTAGACACTGCAGAAGAGGGTGTCAGATTCTGGAGAATCTAAATCCCTCTTAGGGTCTGCATATGATGTACATAAACACAGACTCACATTTTCTTCTAAAAATTTAAAGATGGGTGGGGCCACTGAAAGGGCTCAACAATTAACAGCATTGTCTCCTCTTCCAGAGAACCTGGGATAAACTTCCAGCAACACTATGGTGGCCCATCTCCAGTTCCAGGGTATCAGACAGACAGACAGACAGACAGAGATAAGGGTGGCAGGCCTGCCTGGTCTTTCTTTTTTCTTATCCTTTTTAAATAATGTTTTTTTAATTATTTATTTATGTATTTATTAGATATAAGTACACAGTAGCTGTCTTCAGACACTCCAGAAGAGGGTGTCAGATTCTGGAGAATCTAAATCCCTCTTATGGTCTGCATATGATGTACATAAACACAGCCTCACATATACTTCTAAAAATTTAAAGATGGGTAGGACCACTGAAAGGGCTCAACAATTAACATCATTGTCTCCTCTTCCAGAGAACCTGGGATCAACTACCAGCAACTATATGGTGGCCCATCTGCAGTTCCAGGGTATCAGACAGACAGACAGACAGAAAGAGATAAGGATGGAGGCCTGCCTGGTCTTTCTTTCTTACTTATACTTTTTAGAAAATGTTTATTTATTTATTTATGTATTTATTAGATATAAGTACACTGTAGCTGTCTTCAAACACTCTAGAAGAGGGTCTCATCTTCTGGAGAATCTAAATCCCTCTTATGGTCTGCATATGATGTACATAAACACAGCCTCGCATATACTTCTAAAAATTTAAAGATGGGTGGGCCCACTCAAAAAGCTAAACAATTAACAGCATTGTCTCTTCTTCCAGAGAACGTGGGATCAACTACCAGCAACTATATGGTGGCCCATCTCAAGTTCCAGGGGATAAGACAGACAGACAGACAGACAGAGATAAGGATGGCAGGCCTGCCTGATTTTTCTTTCTTTCTTATCCTTTTTAAAAAATGTTTATTTATTTGTTTATTTATTTATTTATTTGTTTATTTATTTATTTATTTGTTTATTTATTTATGTATTTATTAGATATAAGTACACTGTAGCTGTCTTCAGACTCTCCAGAAGAGGGTGTCAGATTCTGGAGAATCTATATCCCTCTTATGGTTGCATATGATGTACATGAACACAGCCTCACATATACTTCTAAAAATTTAAAGATGTGTGGGGCCACTGAAAGGGCTCAACAATTAACAGCATTGTCTCCTCTTCCAGAGAACCTGAAATCAACTACCAGCAACTGTATGGTGGCCTATCTCCAGTTCCAGGGGATCAGACAGACAGACAGACAGAGATAAGGATGGCAGGCCTGCCTGGTCTTTCTTTCTTTCTTATCGTTTTAAAAAAATGTTTATTTAATTATTTATGTATTTATTAGATATAAGTACACTGTAGCTGTCTTCAGACACGCCAGAAGAGGGTGTCAGATTCTGGAATATCTAAATCCCTCTTATGGTATGTATATGATGTACATAAACACAGCCTCACATATACTTCTAAAAATTTAAAGATGGGTTGGGCTACTGAAAGGGCTGAACAATTAACAGCACTGACTCCTCTTCCAGAGAACCTGGGATCAACTACCAGCAATTATATGGTGGCCCAACTCCAGTTCCAGGGGATCAGACAGAAAGACAGACAGACAGACAAGGATGGCAGGCCTGCCTGGTCTCTATTTCGTTATTATCCTTTTTTAAAATGTTTATTTGTTTATTTATGAATTTATTAGATATAAGTACACTGTAGCTGTCTTCAGACACTCCAGAAGAGGGTGTCAGATTCTGGAGTATCTAAATCCCTCTTATGGTATGCATATGATGTACATAAACACAGCCTCACATATACTTCTAAAAATTTAAAGATGGGCGGGGCAATTGAGAGGGCTCAACAATTAACAGCATTGTCTCTTCTTCCAGAGAATCTGGGATCAACTACCAGCAACTATATGGTGACCCATCTCCAGTTCCAGGGGATCAGATAGACAGACAGACAGACATACAGACAGACAGAGATAAGGATGGCAGGCCTGCCTGGTCTTTCTTTCTTTCTTATCCTTTTTAAAAAATGTTTATTAATTTACGTATGTATTTATTAGATATAAGTACACTGTAGCTGTCTTCAAACACTCCCGAAGAAGGTGTCAGATTCTGGAGAATCTATATCCCTCTTATGGTCTGCATATGATGTACATAAACACAGCCTCACATATACTTCTAAAAATTTAAAGATGGGTGGGGCCACTTAAAGGGCTCAACAATTAACAGCATTGTCTCCTCTTCCAGAGAACCTGGGATGAACTACCAGCAACTATATGGTGGCCCATCTCCAGTTCCAGGGGATCAGACAGACAGACAGACAGACAGAGATAAGGATGGCAGGCTTGCCTGGTCTTTCTTTCTTTATTATACTGTTGAAAAATTGTTTATTTATTTATTTATTTATTTTTATTTATGTATTTATTAGATATAAGTACACTGTAGCTGTCTTCAGACACTTCAGAAGATGTTGTCAGATTCTGGAGAATCTAAATCCCTCTTATGGTCTGCATATGATGTACATAAACACAGACTCACATATACTTCTAAAAATTTAAAGATGTTTGGGGCCACTGAAAGGACTCAACAATTAACAGCATTGTCTCCTCTTCCAGAGAACCTCGGATCAACTACCAGCAAATATATGGGGCCCATTCCAGTTCCAGGGGATCAGACTGACAGACAGACAGACAGACAGACAGAGATAAGGATGGCAGGCCTGCTGGTCTTTCTTTTTTTCTTATCCTTTTTAAAAAAATGTTTATTTATTTATTTATTTATTTATTTATTTATTTATTTATTTATGTATTTATTAGATATATGTACACTGTATCCGTCATAGACACTCCAAAAGACGATGTCAGATTCTGGAGAATGTAAATCCCACTTACGGTCTGAATATGATGTACATAAACACAGCATCACATTTACTTCTAGAAATTTAAAGATGAGTGGGGCCACTGAAAGGGCTGAACAATTAACAGAATTGTCTCCTCTTCAGAGTACCTGGGATCAACTACCAGCAACTATATGGTGGCCCATCTCCAGTTCCAGGAGATCAGACAGACAGACAGACAGAGAGACAGACAGACAGACATAGATAAGGATGACAGTCCAGCCTGGTCTTTCTTTCTATCTTATTCTTTTTAAAAAATGTTTGTTTATTTATTTATTTATTTATTTATTTATTTATTTATTTATGTATGTATTTATTAGATATAAGTACACTTTAGCTATCTTCAGACAGTCCAGAAGAGGGTGTCAGATTCTGGAGAATCTATACCCCTCTTATGGTCTGCATATGATGTACATAAACACAGCCTCACATATACTTCTAAAAATTTAAAGATGTGTGGGGCCACTGAAAGGTCTCAACAATTAACAGCATTGTCTACTCATCAGAGATCCTGGGATCAACTACCAGCAACTATAGGGTGGCCCATCTCCAGTACCAGGGTATCAAACAGACAGACAGACAGACAGAGATAAGGATGGCAGGCCTGCCTGGTCTTTCTTTCTTTCTTATCCTTTTTAAAAATATTTATTTTTTATATATGTATTTATTAGATATAAGTACACTGTAGCTGTCTTTAGACACTGCAGAAGAGGGTGTCAGATTCTGGAGAATCTAAATCCCTCTTAGGGTCTGCATATGATGTACATAAACACAGACTCACATTTTCTTCTAAAAATTTAAAAATGGGTGGGGCCACTGAAAGGGCTCAACAATTAACAGCATTGTCTCCTCTTCCAGAGAACCTGGGATAAACTACCAGCAACACTATGGTGGCCCATCTCCAGTTCCAGGGTATCAGACAGACAGACAGACAGACAGACAGAGATAAGGGTGGCAGGAATGCCTGGTCTTTCTTACTTTCTTATCCTTTTTAAAAAATGTTTATTTATTTATTTATTTATTTACTCATTTATTTATTTATTTATTTATTTATTTATTTATTTATTAGATATAAGTAAACTGTAGTTGTCTTCAGACACTCCAGAAGAGGGTGTCAGATTCTGGAGAATTTAAATCACTCTTATGATCTGCATATGATGTACATAAATTCAGCCTCACATTTACTTCTAAAAATTTAAAGATGGCTGTGGCCACTGAAAGGACTGAACAATTAACATCATTGTCTCCTCTTCCAGAGAACTTGGGAAAAACTACCAGCAAATATATGGTGGCCCATATCCAGTTCCAGAGGATCAGACAGACAGACAGACAGACAGACAGACAGACAGAGATAAGGATGGCAGGACTGCCTGATTTTACTTTCTTCCTTATCCTTTTTAAAAAATGTTTATTTATTTATTAATTTATTTATTTATGTATTTTTTAGATATAAGTACACTGTAGCTGTCTTAAGATCTCCAGTAGAGGGTGTCAGGTTCTGAAGAATCTAAAACCATCTTCTGGTCTGCATATGATGTACATAAACACAGCCTCAGATATACTTCTAAAAATTTAATGAAGGGTGGGGCCACTGAAAGGGCTCTACAATTAACAGCATTGTCTCCTCTTCCAGAGAACCTGGGATCAACTACCAGCAACTATATGGTGGCTCATCTCCAGTTCCCAGGGATCAGACAGACAGACAGACAGACAGACAGACAGAGATATGGATGGCAGTCCTACCTGGTCTTTCTTTTTTTCTTATCATTTAATTAAAAAAATGTTTATTTATTTATTTATTTATTTATGTATTTATTATATATAAGTACACTGTAGCTGTCTTCAGACACTCCAGAAGAGGGTGTCAGATTATGGAGAATCTAAATCCCTCTTATGGCCTGCATATGATGTACATAAACAGAGCCTCACATACAGTTCTAAACATTTAAAGATGGGTGGGGCCATTGAAAGGGCTCAACAATGAACAGCATTGTCTCCTCTTCCAGAGAACCTCGGATCAACTACCAGCAACTATATGGTGGCCCATCTCCAGTTCCAGGGGATCAGACAGACAGACATACAGACAGTCAGAGATAACGATGGCAGGCCTGCCTGGTCTTTCTTTCTTTCTTATCCTTTTGAAAAAATGTTTACTTATTTATTTATTTATTTATTTATTTATTTATTTATTTATTTATTAGATATAAGTACACTGTAGCTGTCTTCAGACACTCCAGAAAAGTGTGTCAGATTCTGGAGAATCTAAATCCCTTTTATGGTCTGCATAAGATGTACATAAACACAGACTCATGTATACTTCTAAAAATTTAAAGATTGGTGGGGCCACTGAAAGGGCTCAACAATTAACAGCGTTGTCTCCTCTTCCAGAGAACCTGGGATCAACTACCAACAACTATATGGTGGCCCATCCCCAGTTCCATGGGATCAGAACGACAGACAGACAGACAGACAAACAGAGGTAAGGAAGGCAGGCCTGCCTGGTCTTTCTTTCTTTCTTATCCTTTTTAAAAAATGTTTATTTATTTATTTATTTATTTATTTATTTATTTATTTATATATTTATTTATTTATTTATTTATTTATTAGATATAGGTACACTGTAGCTGTCTTCAGACTCTCCAGTAGAGGGTGTTAGAATCTCGAGAATCTGAATACCTCTTATGGTCTGCATATGATGTACATAAACACAGCCTCACATATACTTCTAAAAATTTAAAGAAGGTTGGGGCCACTCTAAAAGCTCAACAATTAACAACATTGTCTCCTCTTACAGAGAACCTGGGATAAACTACCAGCACCTATATGGTGGCCCATCTCCAGTCCAGTGGATCAGACAGACAGACAGACAGAGAGACAGAGATAAGGATGGCAGGCCTGCCTGGTCTTTCTTTATTTCTTATCCTTAAAAAAAGTTTGTTTATTTATTTATTTATTTATTTATTTATTTATTTATTTATTAGATATAAGTACACTGTAGCCGTCTTCAGACACTCCAAGAGAGGGTGTAAGATTCTGGAGAATCTAAATCCCTCTTATGGTCTGCATATGATGTACATAAACACAGCCTCACATATACTTCTAAAAATTTAAAGATGGGTGGGGCCACAGAAAGTGCTCAATAATTAACAGCATTGTCTCCTCTTCCAGAGAACATTGGATAAACTACCAGCAACTATATGGTGGCCCATCTCAAGTTCCAGGGTTTCAGACAGACAGACAGACAGAAAGAGATAAGGATGGAGGCCTGCCTGGTCTTTCTTTCTTACTTATACTTTTTAGATAATGATTATTTATTTATTTATGTATTTATTAGATATAAGTACACTGTAGCTGTCTTCAAACACTCTAGAAGAGGGTCTCATCTTCTGGAGAATCTAAATCCCTCTTATGGTCTGCATATGATGTACATAAACACAGCCTCGCATATACTTCTAAAAATTTAAAGATGGGTGGGCCCACTGAAAGGGCTCAACAATTAACAGCATTGTCTCTTCTTCCAGAGAACGTGGGATCAACTACCAGCAACTATATGGTGGCCCATCTCAAGTTCCAGGGGATAAGACAGACAGACATACAGACAGAGATAAGGATGGCAGGCCTGCCTGATTTTTCTTTCTTTCTAATCCTTTTTAAAAAATGTTTATTTATTTGTTTATTTATTTATTTATTTATTTGTTTATTTATTTATGTATTTATTAGATATAAGTACACTGTAGCTGTCTTCAGACTCTCCAGAAGAGGGTGTAAATTCTGGAGAATCTATATCCCTCTTATGGTTGCATATGATGTACATGAACACAGCCTCACATATACTTCTAAAAATTTAAAGATGTGTTGGGCCACTGAAAGGGCTCAACAATTAACAGCATTGTGTCCTCTTCCAGAGAACCTGAAATCAACTACCAGCAACTATATGGTGGCCCATCTCCAGTTCCAGGGGATCAGACAGACAGACAGACAGAGATAAGGATGGCAGGCCTGCCTGGTCTTTCTTTCTTATCGTTTTAAAAAATGTTTATTTAATTATTTATGTATTTATTAGATATAAGTACACTGTAGCTGTCTTCAGACACTCCAGAAGAGGGTGTCAGATTCTGGAGAATCTAAATCCCTCTTATGGTATGTATATGATGTACATGAACACAGCCTCACATATACTTCTAAAAATTTAAAGATTGGTTGGGCTACTGAAAGGGCTCAACAATTAACAGCACTGACTCCTCTTCCAGAGAACCTGGGATCAACTACCAGCAATTATATGGTGGCCCATCTCTAGTCCAAGGGGATCAGACAGACTGTAGACAGACAGACAGAGAGACAGAGATAAGGATGGCAGGCCTGCCTGGTCTTTCTTTCTTTCTTATCCTGTTTATAAAATGTTTATTTATTTATTTATTTATTTATTTATTTATTTATTTATTTATTTATTTATTTGATATAAGTACACTGTAGTTGTCTTCAGACACTCCAGAAGAGGGTGTCAGATTCTGGAGAATCTAAATCACATTTATGGTCTGCATATGATGTACATAAACACAGCCTCACATATACTTCTAAATATTTAAAGATGGGTGGGGCCAATGAAAGGGCTCAACAATTAACAGCATTGTCTCCTCTTCCAGAGAACCTGGAATCAACTACCAGCAACACTATGGTGGCCAATCTACAGTTCCAGGGTATCAGACAGACAGACAGACAGACAGACAGAGATAAGGGTGGCAGGCCTGCCTGGTCTTTCTTACTTTCTTATCCTTTTTAAAAAATGTTTATTTATTTATTTATTTATTCATTTATTTATTTATTTATTTATGTATTTATTAGATATAAGTAAACTGTAGCTGTCTTCAGACACTCCAGAAGAGGGTGTCAGATTCTGGAGAATCTAAATCCCTCTTATGGTCTGCATATGATGTACATAAACACAGCCTCACATATACTTCTAAAAATTGAAAGATGGGTGGGGCTACAGAAAGGGCTCAACATTTAAAAGCACTGTCTCCTCTTCCAGAGAACCTTGGATAAACTACCAGCAACTATATGGTGGCCCACTTCCAGTTCCAGGGTTTCACACAGACAGACAGACAGACAGAGATAAGGGTGGCAGGCCTGCCTGGTCTTTCTTTCTGTCTGATCCTTTTTAAAAAATGTTTATTTATTTATTTATTTATTTATTTGTTTATTTATTTATTTATGTATTTATTAGATATAAGTACACTGTAGCTGTCTTCAGACACTACAGAAGAGGGTGTCAGTTTCTGGAGAATCTAAATCACTCTTATGGTCTGATTATGATGTACATAAACACAGCCTCAGATATACTTCTAAAAATTTAATGAAGGGTGGGGCCACTGAAAGGGCTCAACAATTTACAGCATTGTCTCCTCTTCCAGAGAACCTTGGATAAACTACCAGCAACTAAATGGTGGCCCATATCCAGTACCAGAGGATCAGACAGACAGACAGACAGACAGACAGACAGAGATAAGGATGGCAGGCCTGCCAGTTCTTTGTTTCTTTCTTATCCTTTTTAAAAAATGTTTATTTATTTATTTATTTATTTATTTATTTATTTATTTATTTATTTATTTATTAGATATAAGTACACTGTAGCTGTCTTCAGACACTCCAGAAGAGGGTGTCAGATTCTGGAGAATTTAAATCACTCTTATGATCTGCATATGATGTACATAAATTCAGCCTCACATTTACTTCTAAAAATTTAAAGATGGCTGTGGCCACTGAAAGGACTGAACAATTAACATCATTGTCTCCTCTTCCAGAGAACTTGGGAAAAACTACCAGCAAATATATGGTGGCCCATATCCAGTTCCAGAGGATCAGACAGACAGACAGACAGACAGACAGACAGAGATAAGGATGGCAGGACTGCCTGATTTTACTTTCTTCCTTATCCTTTTTAAAAAATGTTTATTTATTTATTAATTTATTTATTTATGTATTTTTTAGATATAAGTACACTGTAGCTGTCTTAAGATCTCCAGTAGAGGGTGTCAGGTTCTGAAGAATCTAAAACCATCTTCTGGTCTGCATATGATGTACATAAACACAGCCTCAGATATACTTCTAAAAATTTAATGAAGGGTGGGGCCACTGAAAGGGCACTACAATTAACAGCATTGTCTCCTCTTCCAGAGAACCTGGGATCAACTACCAGCAACTATATGGTGGCTCATCTCCAGTTCCCAGGGATCAGACAGACAGACAGACAGACAGACAGAGATATGGATGGCAGTCCTACCTGGTCTTTCTTTTTTTATTATCATTTAATTAAAAAATGTTTATTTATTTATTTATTTATTTATTTATTTATTTATTTATTTATTTATGTATTTATTATATATAAGTACACTGTAGCTGTCTTCAGACACTCCAGAAGAGGGTGTCAGATTATGGAGAATCTAAATCCCTCTTATGGCCTGCATATGATGTACATAAACAGAGCCTCACATACAGTTCTAAACATTTAAAGATGGGTGGGGCCATTGAAAGGGCTCAACAATGAACAGCATTGTCTCCTCTTCCAGAGAACCTCGGATCAACTACCAGCAACTATATGGTGGCCCATCTCCAGTTCCAGGGGATCAGACAGACAGACATACAGACAGTCAGAGATAAGGATGGCAGGCCTGCCTGGTCTTTCTTTCTTTCTTATCCTTTTGAAAAAATGTTTACTTATTTATTTATTTATTTATTTATTTATTTATTTATTTATTTATTAGATATAAGTACACTGTAGCTGTCTTCAGACACTCCAGAAAAGTGTGTCAGATTCTGGAGAATCTAAATCCCTTTTATGGTCTGCATAAGATGTACATAAACACAGACTCATGTATACTTCTAAAAATTTAAAGATGGGTGGTGCCACTGAAAGGGCTCAACAATTAACAGCGTTGTCTCCTCTTCCAGAGAACCTGGGATCAACTACCAACAACTATATGGTGGCCCATCCCCAGTTCCATGGGATCAGAACGACAGACAGACAGACAGACAAACAGAGATAAGGAAGGCAGGCCTGCCTGGTCTTTCTTTCTTTCTTATCCTTTTAAAAAAATGTTTATTTATTTATTTATTTATTTATTTATTTATTTATTTATATATTTATTTATTTATTTATTTATTAGATATAGGTACACTGTAGCTGTCTTCAGACTCTCCAGTAGAGGGTGTTAGAATCTCGAGAATCTGAATACCTCTTATGGTCTGCATATGATGTACATAAACACAGCCTCACATATACTTCTAAAAATTTAAAGAAGGTTGGGGCCACTCTAAAAGCTCAACAATTAACAACATTGTCTCCTCTTACAGAGAACCTGGGATAAACTACCAGCACCTATATGGTGGCCCATCTCCAGTCCAGTGGATCAGACAGACAGACAGACAGAGAGACAGAGATAAGGATGGCAGGCCTGCCTGGTCTTTCTTTATTTCTTATCCTTAAAAAAAATGTTTGTTTATTTATTTATTTATTTATTTATTTATTTATTTATTTATTTATTTATTAGATATAAGTACACTGTAGCCGTCTTCAGACACTCCAAGAGAGGGTGTAAGATTCTGGAGAATCTAAATCCCTCTTATGGTCTGCATATGATGTACATAAACACAGCCTCACATATACTTCTAAAAATTTAAAGATGGGTGGGGCCACAGAAAGTGCTCAATAATTAACAGCATTGTCTCCTCTTCCAGAGAACATTGGATAAACTACCAGCAACTATATGGTGGCCCATCTCAAGTTCCAGGGTATCAGACAGACAGACAGACAGAAAGAGATAAGGATGGAGGCCTGCCTGGTCTTTCTTTCTTACTTATACTTTTTAGATAATGTTTATTTATTTATTTATGTATTTATTAGATATAAGTACACTGTAGCTGTCTTCAAACACTCTAGAAGAGGGTCTCATCTTCTGGAGAATCTAAATCCCTCTTATGGTCTGCATATGATGTACATAAACACAGCCTCGCATATACTTCTAAAAATTTAAAGATGGGTGGGCCCACTGAAAGGGCTCAACAATTAACAGCATTGTCTCTTCTTCCAGAGAACGTGGGATCAACTACCAGCAACTATATGGTGGCCCATCTCAAGTTCCAGGGGATAAGACAGACAGACATACAGACAGAGATAAGGATGGCAGGCCTGCCTGATTTTTCTTTCTTTCTTATCCTTTTTAAAAAATGTTTATTTATTTGTTTATTTATTTATTTATTTGTTTATTTATTTATGTATTTATTAGATATAAGTACACTGTAGCTGTCTTCAGACTCTCCAGAAGAGGGTGTAAGATTCTGGAGAATCTATATCCCTCTTATGGTTGCATATGATGTACATGAACACAGCCTCACATATACTTCTAAAAATTTAAAGATGTGTTGGGCCACTGAAAGGGCTCAACAATTAACAGCATTGTGTCCTCTTCCAGAGAACCTGAAATCAACTACCAGCAACTATATGGTGGCCCATCTCCAGTTCCAGGGGATCAGACAGACAGACAGACAGAGATAAGGATGGCAGGCCTGCCTGGTCTTTCTTTCTTATCGTTTTAAAAAATGTTTATTTAATTAATTATGTATTTATTAGATATAAGTACACTGTAGCTGTCTTCAGACACTCCAGAAGAGGGTGTCAGATTCTGGAGAATCTAAATCCCTCTTATGGTATGTATATGATGTACATGAACACAGCCTCACATATACTTCTAAAAATTTAAAGATTGGTTGGGCTACTGAAAGGGCTCAACAATTAACAGCACTGACTCCTCTTCCAGAGAACCTGGGATCAACTACCAGCAATTATATGGTGGCCCATCTCGAGTCCAAGGGGATCAGACAGACTGTAGACAGACAGACAGAGAGACAGAGATAAGGATGGCAGGCCTGCCTGGTCTTTCTTTCTTTCTTATCCTGTTTATAAAATGTTTATTTATTTATTTATTTATTTATTTATTTATTTATTTATTTATTTATTTGATATAAGTACACTGTAGTTGTCTTCAGACACTCCAGAAGAGGGTGTCAGATTCTGGAGAATCTAAATCACATTTATGGTCTGCATATGATGTACATAAACACAGCCTCACATATACTTCTAAATATTTAAAGATGGGTGGGGCCAATGAAAGGGCTCAACAATTAACAGCATTGTCTCCTCTTCCAGAGAACCTGGAATCAACAACCAGCAACACTATGGTGGCCAATCTACAGTTCCAGGGTATCAGACAGACAGACAGACAGACAGACAGAGATAAGGGTGGCAGGCCTGCCTGGTCTTTCTTACTTTCTTATCCTTTTTAAAAAATGTTTATTTATTTATTTATTTATTTATTCATTTATTTATTTATTTATTTATTTATTTATTAGATATAAGTAAACTGTAGCTGTCTTCAGACACTCCAGAAGAGGGTGTCAGATTCTGGAGAATCTAAATCCCTCTTATGGTCTGCATATGATGTACATAAACACAGCCTCACATATACTTCTAAAAATTGAAAGATGGGTGGGGCTACAGAAAGGGCTCAACATTTAAAAGCACTGTCCCCTCTTCCAGAGAACCTTGGATAAACTACCAGCAACTATATGGTGGCCCACTTCCAGTTCCAGGGTTTCACACAGACAGACAGACAGACAGAGATAAGGGTGGCAGGCCTGCCTGGTCTTTCTTTCTGTCTTATCCTTTTTAAAAAATGTTTATTTATTTATTTATTTATTTATTTATTTGTTTATTTATTTATTTATGTATTTATTAGATATAAGTACACTGTAGCTGTCTTCAGACACTACAGAAGAAGGTGTCAGTTTCTGGAGAATCTAAATCACTCTTATGGTCTGATTATGATGTACATAAACACAGCCTCAGATATACTTCTAAAAATTTAATGAAGGGTGGGGCCACTGAAAGGGCTCAACAATTACAGCATTGTCTCCTCTTCCAGAGAACCTTGGATAAACTACCAGCAACTATATGGTGGCCCATATCCAGTACCAGAGGATCAGACAGACAGACAGACAGACAGAGATAAGGATGGCAGGCCTGCCAGTTCTTTGTTTCTTTCTTATCCTTTTTAAAAAAATGTTTATTTATTTATTTATTTATTTATTTATTTATTTATTTATTTATTTATTTATGTATTTCTTAGATATAAGTACACTGTAGCTGTCTTCAGACACTCCAGAAGAGGGTGTCAGATTCTGGAGAATTTAAATCACTCTTATGATCTGCATATGATGTACATAAATTCAGCCTCACATTTACTTCTAAAAATTTAAAGATGGCTGTGGCCACTGAAAGGACTGAACAATTAACATCATTGTCTCCTCTTCCAGAGAACTTGGGAAAAACTACCAGCAAATATATGGTGGCCCATATCCAGTTCCAGAGGATCAGACAGACAGACAGACAGACAGACAGACAGAGATAAGGATGGCAGGACTGCCTGATTTTACTTTCTTCCTTATCCTTTTTAAAAAATGTTTATTTATTTATTAATTTATTTATATATGTATTTTTTAGATATAAGTACACTGTAGCTGTCTTAAGATCTCCAGTAGAGGGTGTCAGGTTCTGAAGAATCTAAAACCATCTTCTGGTCTGCATATGATGTACATAAACACAGCCTCAGATATACTTCTAAAAATTTAATGAAGGGTGGGGCCACTGAAAGGGCTCTACAATTAACAGCATTGTCTCCTCTTCCAGAGAACCTGGGATCAACTACCAGCAACTATATGGTGGCTCATCTCCAGTTCCCAGGGATCAGACAGACAGACAGACAGACAGACAGAGATATGGATGGCAGTCCTACCTGGTCTTTCTTTTTTTCTTATCATTTAATTAAAAAAATGTTTATTTATTTATTTATTTATTTATTTATTTATTTATTTATGTATTTATTATATATAAGTACACTGTAGCTGTCTTCAGACACTCCAGAAGAGGGTGTCAGATTATGGAGAATCTAAATCCCTCTTATGGCCTGCATATGATGTACATAAACAGAGCCTCACATACAGTTCTAAACATTTAAAGATGGGTGGGGCCATTGAAAGGGCTCAACAATGAACAGCATTGTCTCCTCTTCCAGAGAACCTCGGATCAACTACCAGCAACTTTATGGTGGCCCATCTCCAGTTCCAGGGGATCAGACAGACAGACATACAGACAGTCAGAGATAAAGATGGCAGGCCTGCCTGGTCTTTCTTTCTTTCTTATCCTTTTGAAAAAATATTTACTTATTTATTTATTTATTTATTTATTTATTAGATATAAGTACACTGTAGCTGTCTTCAGACACTCCAGAAAAGTGTGTCAGATTCTGGAGAATCTAAACCCCTTTTATGGTCTGCATATGATGTACATAAACACAGACTCATGTATACTTCTAAAAATTTAAAGATGGGTGGGGCCACTGAAAGGGCTCAACAATTAACAGCGTTGTCTCCTCTTCCAGAGAACCTGGGATCAACTACCAACAACTATATGGTGGCCCATCCCTAGTTCCATGGAATCAGAACGACAGACAGACAGACAGACAAACAGAGATAAGGAAGGCAGGCCTGCCTGGTCTTTCTTTCTTTCTTATCCTTTTAAAAAAATGTTTATTTATTTATTTATTTATTTGTTTATTTATTTATTTATGTATTTATTAGATATAAGTACACTGTAGCTGTCTTCAGACACTACAGAAGAGGGTGTCAGTTTCTGGAGAATCTAAATCACTCTTATGGTCTGATTATGATGTACATAAACACAGCCTCAGATATACTTCTAAAAATTTAATGAAGGGTGGGGCCACTGAAAGGGCTCAACAATTTACAGCATTGTCTCCTCTTCCAGAGAACCTTGGATAAACTACCAGCAACTATATGGTGGCCCATATCCAGTACCAGAGGATCAGACAGACAGACAGACAGACAGACAGAGATAAGGATGGCAGGCCTGCCAGTTCTTTGTTTCTTTCTTATCCTTTTTAAAAAATGTTTATTTATATATTTATTTATTTATTTATTTATTTATTTATTTATTTATGTATTTATTAGATATAAGTACACTGTAGCTGTCTTCAGACACTCCAGAAGAGGGTGTCAGATTCTGGAGAATTTAAATCACTCTTATGATCTGCATATGATGTACATAAATTCAGCCTCACATTTACTTCTAAAAATTTAAAGATGGCTGTGGCCACTGAAAGGACTGAACAATTAACATCATTGTCTCCTCTTCCAGAGAACTTGGGAAAAACTACCAGCAAATATATGGTGGCCCATATCCAGTTCCAGAGGATCAGACAGACAGACAGACAGACAGACAGACAGACAGAGATAAGGATGGCAGGACTGCCTGATTTTACTTTCTTCCTTATCCTTTTTAAAAAATGTTTATTTATTTATTAATTTATTTATTTATGTATTTTTTAGATATAAGTACACTGTAGCTGTCTTAAGATCTCCAGTAGAGGGTGTCAGGTTCTGAAGAATCTAAAACCATCTTCTGGTCTGCATATGATGTACATAAACACAGCCACAGATATACTTCTAAAAATTTAATGAAGGGTGGGGCCACTGAAAGGGCTCTACAATTAACAGCATTGTCTCCTCTTCCAGAGAACCTGGGATCAACTACCAGCAACTATATGGTGGCTCATCTCCAGTTCCCAGGGATCAGACAGACAGACAGACAGACAAACAGAGATATGGATGGCAGGCCTGCCTGGTCTTTCTTTTTTTCTTATCATTTAATTAAAAAAATGTTTATTTATTTATTTATTTATTTATTTATGTATTTATTATATATAAGTACACTGTAGCTGTCTTCAGACACTCCAGAAGAGGGTGTCAGATTATGGAGAATCTAAATCCCTCTTATGGCCTGCATATGATGTACATAAACAGAGCCTCACATACAGTTCTAAACATTTAAAGATGGGTGGGGCCATTGAAAGGGCTCAACAATGAACAGCATTGTCTCCTCTTCCAGAGAACCTCGGATCAACTACCAGCAACTATATGGTGGCCCATCTCCAGTTCCAGGGGATCAGACAGACAGACATACAGACAGTCAGAGATAAGGATGGCAGGCCTGCCTGGTCTTTCTTTCTTTCTTATCCTTTTGAAAAAATATTTACTTATTTATTTATTAGATATAAGTACACTGTAGCTGTCTTCAGACACTCCAGAAAAGTGTGTCAGATTCTGGAGAATCTAAATCCCTTTTATGGTCTGCATATGATGTACATAAACACAGACTCATGTATACTTCTAAAAATTTAAAGATGGGTGGGGCCACTGAAAGGGCTCAACAATTAACAGCGTTGTCTCCTCTTCCAGAGAACCTGGGATCAACTACCAACAACTATATGGTGGCCCATCCCCAGTTCCATGGGATCAGAACGACAGACAGACAGACAGACAAACAGAGATAAGGAAGGCAGGCCTACCTGGTCTTTCTTTCTTTCTTATCCTTTTTAAAAAATGTTTATTTATTTATTTATTTATTTATTTATATATTTATTTATTTATTTATTTATTAGATATAGGTACACTGTAGCTGTCTTCAGACTCTCCAGTAGAGGGTGTTAGAATCTGGAGAATCTGAATCCCTCTTATGGTCTGCATATGATGTACATAAACACAGCCTCACATATACTTCTAAAAATTTAAAGAAGGTTGGGGCCACTCTAAAAGCTCAACAATTAACAACATTGTCTCCTCTTACAGAGAACCTGGGATAAACTACCAGCACCTATATGGTGGCCCATCTCCAGTCCAGTGGATCAGACAGACAGACAGACAGAGAGACAGAGATAAGGATGGCAGGCCTGCCTGGTCTTTCTTTATTTCTTATCCTTTAAAAAAAATGTTTGTTTATTTATTTATTTATTTATTTATTTATTTATTTATTTATTTATTTATTAGATATAAGTACACTGTAGCTGTCTTCAGACAGTCCAGAAAATGGTGTCAGATTCTGGAGAATCTAAATCCCTCTTATGGTCTGCATATGAAGTACATAAACACAGCCTAACATACAGTTCTAAATATTTAATGATGGGTGGGGCCATTGAAATGGCTCAACAATGAACAGCATTGTCTCCTCTTCCAGAGAACCTGGGCTCAACTACCAGCAACTATATGGTGGCCCATCTACAGTTCCAGGGGATCAGACAGACAGACAGACAGACAGACAGACAGACAGAGATATGGATGGCAGGCCTGCCTGGTCTTTCTTTCTTTCTTATCCTTTTGAAAAAATGTTTACTTATTTATTTATTTATGTATTTATTAGATATAAGTACACTGTAGCTGTCTTCAGACACTCCAGTAGAGGGTGTCAGAGTCTGGAGAATCTAATTCCCTCTTATGGCCTGCATATGATGTACATAAACACAGACTCACATATACTTCTAAAAATTTAAAGATGTGTGGGGCCACTGAGAGGGCTCAAAAATTACCATGACTGTCTCCACTTCCAGAGAACCTGGGATCAACTATCAGCAACTATATAGTGGCCCACCTCCAGTTCCAGGGGATCAGACAGACTTTCAGACAGACAGACAGACAGACAGACGGAGATAAGGATGGCAGGCCTGCCTGGTCTTTCTTTCTTTCTTATCCTGTTTTAAAAATGTTTATTTATTTATTTTTTTATGTATTTATGTATTTATTAGATATAAGTACACTGTAGCTGTCTTCAGACTCTCCAGAAGAGGGTGTAAGATTCTGGAGAATCTATATCCCTCTTATGGTTGCATATGATGTACATGAACACAGCCTCACATATACTTCTAAAAATTTAAAGATGTGTTGGGCCACTGAAAGGGCTCAACAATTAACAGCATTGTGTCCTCTTCCAGAGAACCTGAAATCAACTACCAGCAACTATATGGTGGCCCATCTCCAGTTCCAGGGGATCAGACAGACAGACAGACAGAGATAAGGATGGCAGGCCTGCCTGGTCTTTCTTTCTTATCGTTTTAAAAAATGTTTATTTAATTATTTATGTATTTATTAGATATAAGTACACTGTAGCTGTCTTCAGACTCTCCAGAAGAGGGTGTAAGATTCTGGAGAATCTATATCCCTCTTATGGTTGCATATGATGTACATGAACACAGCCTCACATATACTTCTAAAAATTTAAAGATTGGTTGGGCTACTGAAAGGGCTCAACAATTAACAGCACTGACTCCTCTTCCAGAGAACCTGGGATCAACTACCAGCAATTATATGGTGGCCCATCTCGAGTCCAAGGGGATCAGACAGACTGTAGACAGACAGACAGAGAGACAGAGATAAGGATGGCAGGCCTGCCTGGTCTTTCTTTCTTTCTTATCCTGTTTATAAAATGTTTATTTATTTATTTATTTATTTATTTATTTATTTATTTATTTATTTGATATAAGTACACTGTAGTTGTCTTCAGACACTCCAGAAGAGGGTGTCAGATTCTGGAGAATCTAAATCACATTTATGGTCTGCATATGATGTACATAAACACAGCCTCACATATACTTCTAAATATTTAAAGATGGGTGGGGCCAATGAAAGGGCTCAACAATTAACAGCATTGTCTCCTCTTCCAGAGAACCTGGAATCAACTACCAGCAACACTATGGTGGCCAATCTACAGTTCCAGGGTATCAGACAGACAGACAGACAGACAGACAGAGATAAGGGTGGCAGGCCTGCCTGGTCTTTCTTACTTTCTTATCCTTTTTAAAAAATGTTTATTTATTTATTTATTTATTCATTTATTTATTTATTTATTTATTTATTTATTTATTTATGTATTTATTAGATATAAGTAAACTGTAGCTGTCTTCAGACACTCCAGAAGAGGGTGTCAGATTCTGGAGAATCTAAATCCCTCTTATGGTCTGCATATGATGTACATAAACACAGCCTCACATATACTTCTAAAAATTGAAAGATGGGTGGGGCTACAGAAAGGGCTCAACATTTAAAAGCACTGTCTCCTCTTCCAGAGAACCTTGGATAAACTACCAGCAACTATATGGTGGCCCACTTCCAGTTCCAGGGTTTCACACAGACAGACAGACAGACAGAGATAAGGGTGGCAGGCCTGCCTGGTCTTTCTTTCTGTCTTATCCTTTTTAAAAAATGTTTATTTATTTATTTATTTATTTATTTGTTTATTTATTTATTTATGTATTTATTAGATATAAGTACACTGTAGCTGTCTTCAGACACTACAGAAGAGGGTGTCAGTTTCTGGAGAATCTAAATCACTCTTATGGTCTGATTATGATGTACATAAACACAGCCTCAGATATACTTCTAAAAATTTAATGAAGGGTGGGGCCACTGAAAGGGCTCAACAATTTACAGCATTGTCTCCTCTTCCAGAGAACCTTGGATAAACTACCAGCAACTATATGGTGGCCCATATCCAGTACCAGAGGATCAGACAGACAGACAGACAGACAGACAGAGATAAGGATGGCAGGCCTGCCAGTTCTTTGTTTCTTTCTTATCCTTTTTAAAAAATGTTTATTTATTTATTTATTTATTTATTTATTTATTTATTTATTTATTAGATATAAGTACACTGTAGCTGTCTTCAGACACTCCAGAAGAGGGTGTCAGATTCTGGAGAATTTAAATCACTCTTATGATCTGCATATGATGTACATAAATTCAGCCTCACATTTACTTCTAAAAATTTAAAGATGGCTGTGGCCACTGAAAGGACTGAACAATTAACATCATTGTCTCCTCTTCCAGAGAACTTGGGAAAAACTACCAGCAAATATATGGTGGCCCATATCCAGTTCCAGAGGATCAGACAGACAGACAGACAGAGATAAGGATGGCAGGCCTGCCTGATTTTTCTTTCTTTTTTATCCTTTATAAAAAATGTTTATTTATTTATTAATTTATTTATTTATGTATTTATTAGATATAAGTACACTGTAGCTGTCTTCAGAAACTCCAGTAGACGGTGTCAGATTCTGAAAAATCTAAAACCATCTTCTGGTCTGCATATGATGTACATAAACACAGCCTCAGATATACTTCAAAAATTTTAATGAAAGGTGGGGCCACTGAAAGGGCTCAACAATTAACAGCATTATCTCCTCTTCCAGAGAACCTGGGATCAACTACCAGCAACTATATGGTGGCCCATCTCCAGTTCCAGAGGATCAGACAGACAGACAGACAGACAGATATAAGGATGGCAGGCCTGCCTGGTCTTTCTTTCTTTCTTATCCTTTTGAAAAAATGTTTACTTATATATTTATTTATGTATTTATTAGATATAAGTACACTGTAGCTGTCTTCAGACACTCCAGAAGAAGGTGTCAGATTCTGCAGAATCTAAATCCCTCTTATGGTCTGCATATGATGTACATAAACACAGCCTCACATATACTTCTAAAAATTTAAAGATGGGTGGGACCACTGAAAGGTCTCAACAATTAACAGCATTGTCTCCTCTTCCATAGAACCTGGGATCAACTACCAGCAACTATATGGTGGCCCATATCCAGTATCAGAGGATCAGACAGACAGACAGACAGACAAACAGACAGAGATAAGGATGGCAGGCCTGCCAGGTCTTCTTTCTTTCTTATCCTTTTTAAAAAATGTTTTTTTATTTATTTATTTATTTATTTATTTATTTATTTATTTATTTATTTATTCGATATAAGTACACTGTAGCTGTTTTCAGACACTCCAGAAGAGGGTGTCAGATTCTGGAGAATCTAAATCCCTCTTATGGTCTGCACATGGTGTACCTAAAGAGAGCCTCACATATACTTCAAAAATTTAAAGAAGGGTGGGGCCACTGAAAAAGCTCAACAATTAACAGCATTGTCTCCTCTTCCAGAGAACCTGGGATCAACTACCAGCAACTATATGGTGTCCCATCTCCATTTCTCAGGGATCAGACAGACAGACAGACAGACAGAGCTAAGGAGGGCAGGCCTGCCTTTTCTTTCTTTCTTATCCTTTTAAAAAATGTTTATTTAATTATTTATTTATGTATTTATTAGATATAAGTACACAGTAGCTGTCTTCAGACACTCAAGAAGAGGGTGTCAAATTCAGGAAAATCTAAATCCCTCTTATGGTCTGCATACCTTCAGTGGTGGCTCAAGCTCTTAATGAGAGCACTCTGTAGGCATAGGCAGTCAGTTTCTGAGTTTGAGGCCACCCTGGTGAAAGACAGGGTTAGGCAGGGCTAGGGAAGGCTAGGGAAGGCTAGGGAAGGCTAGGGAAGGCTAGGGTAGGCTAGGCAAGGCTAGGGTAGGCTAGGGTATGCTAGGGTAGGCTAGGGAAGGTTAGGGTAGGCTAGGGTAGGCTAGGGTAGGCTAGGGTAGGCTAGGGTAGGCTAGGGTAGGCTAGGGTAGGCTAGGGTAGGCTAGGGAAAGAAAGAAAGACAGAAAGAAAGAAAGGAAGAAAGAAAGAAAGAAAGAAGGAAAGAAAGAAAGAAAGAGAGAAAGAAAGAAAGAAAGAAAGAAAGAAAGAAAGAAAGAAAGAAAGAAAGAAAGAAAGAAAGAAAGAAAAAGGTTTTATAAAAAGTGTTAAAGTTTTTAAAAATTAAAAAAAAAATACCAGATCACCATCACACAGCATTGGCTGTCTTCAGGTGTATCCTTTCAGCCTCCAAAACAAAAAGCAATGGCTGGCTGTCTTCAGGTGTATCCTATTCTCCAGTCTTATTTCCAACCTAAGAGCTGGGCTGAGCTGCCTCATTATGTAATTGCAAACCTTCCTTGGTTTGTCTTTTCCATTTCTAAGACTAACAGGCCTTTTTCTATTTACAGAATATGCTCATGACTGTACTTTAGATATAGTAAATATAACTGTTGCTTATAAAACTTGTTTTCTAGGAATTTTTAAAGGGCAATGGCAGAGTTTATTTTTTAAAAATATTTTGCATTTATTTATTTGTGTGAGTGATGAAGCTCAGGTCTTCAAACTCGTCAGGAGGTATGATTACCTCCCCTCTCTCTCAACCCCTCTCTCTCCTCTCTCAATGATTGTGTAAGAATGTTTTGCATGTGTATGCTGTGCCCACAGACTCCAGAACAGAGTATTAGATCCCCTGGAACTGGAGATGGGCCACCATATATAATACTGGTAATTGAGCCCAGGTTCTCTGGAAGAGGAGACAATGCTCTTAATTGTTGAGCCCTCTCTGTAGCCACATCTTTCTTTTTTTTTTTTTTTGAGTATATGTGAGGCTGTGTTTATATACATCATATGCAGACAATAGGAATGATTTAGATTCTTCAGAATCTGACACCCTCTTCTGGACTGTCTGAAGATAGCTACAGCATACTTAAATATAATAAATATATAAATCTTTAAAAAGAAAAGGAAAAGTAAAAAAGAAAGAACAGGCCTGCCATATGCATGTTCATAGAGGAAAATGGAAGAGACCCCAATCTAACCTCAGCAGGGTGCTTCCTTCTGGATGGTAGCTCACAGTTTCATCCCAGCAAGACAGGCAAATCACTGAGTTCAAGGACAGTAAGGTTCAGGACAGCCAAGGTTAGGAAGGAAAAGGGTCTATGTTGAGAATACAAACCGACAAAAATGAAACTAGGAAAAAGAAGTGACAGTGTAACTTGGGGTAGGGTACCAAAAAGAGAAAGCTTTCTGTTACCACTTACAAACAGCAGTAGACTTGCACCCTTCTGCCCAGGTCCCTGCCTTCCTTTCTAGGAATTCTAAGGATGCCAGGGGGTGGGGCAATCCAGATTAACTTTTTAATAACAAAGACTTGGTCTTTGATGTCTAGAGGAAGCCCTTCTCAGTGCCTTTAACTACCACTGAACTTTCAGGGCTGTGACTCAACTGTAACAAGGAACTGGGCTAAGAACCTGCAGCCTTTGAAAACAACTATTTTTTTAAAGAGGGGGACACAAATCAGCAGTAGAACCCCTCAGGTTCAGCCATAATACTTGTTAGGGAAACAGCCTCAATGTCCGGAGCTGAGGTCTCATGGGTGAACTGCTTCAAGCTCTGAGTATCATTGAAAGAAAGAAAAGTTATCATGTGGTTGCTTAATTTATTTATTTTATTATTTCTATTTTTTGTTTTCTTTTGTTTTGTTTTAGAAAAGGCCTCAGTCTGTAGCTATGGCTGACCTAGGACAGACTACATGTGTTAATTAGGGTTTCACAGCTGAGAAACAGACCATACCTATGTAAGACTTAGAAAACCCAACAGTCAGTGGTGGCTTGAGCTCTTAATGAGAGCACTCTGGAGGCAGAAGCAGTCAGTTTCTGACTTCGAGGCCAGCCTGGTTAAAGACAGGGATAGGCAGGGCTAGGCAAGGCAGGGCTGGGCTAGGCTAGGCAAGGCAAGGGGCTAGGCTAGGATACGCAAGCGGCTAGGCAAGACAGACAGACAGAGAGAAAGACAGACAAGGATGGAAGGCCTGCCTGGTTTTTCTTTCTTCCTTATCCCTTTTAAAAAATGTTTATTTATTTATTTATTTATTTATGTATGTATGTATTTATTAGATATAAGTACACTGTAGCTGTCTTCAGACACTCCAGAAGAGTGTGTCAGATTCTGGAGAATCTAAATCCCTCTTATGGTCTGCATATGATGTACAAAAACACAGCCTCACATATACTTCTAAAAATTTAAAGATGGGTGGGGCCACTGAAAGGGCTCAACAATTAACAGCATTGTCTCCTCTTCCAGAGAACCTGGGATCAACTACCAGCAACTATAAGGTAGCCCATCTGCAGTTCCAGGGGATCAGACAGACAGACAGACAGACAGAGATAAGGATGGCAGGCCTGCCTGGTCTTTCTTTCTTACTTATCCTTTTTAAAACATGTTTATTTCTTTATTTATGTATTTATTAGATATAAGTACATTGTAGCTGTCTTCAGACACTCCAGAAGAGTGTGTCAGATTCTGGAGAATCTAAATCCCTCTTATGGTCTGCATATGATGTAAATAAACACAGCCTCACATATACTTCTAAAAATTTAAAGATGGGTGGGGCCACTGTAAGGGCTCAACAATTAACAGCATTGTCTCCTCTTCCAGAGAACCTGGGATCAACTACCAGCAAAAATATGGTGGCCCATCTCCAGTTTCAGGGGATCAGACAGACAGACAGACAAACAGACAAGGATGGCAGGCCTGCCTGGTTTTTCTTTCTTTCTTATCCTTTTTAAAACATGTTTATTTATTTATTTATGTATTTATTAGATATAAGTACACTGTAGCTGTCTTCAGACACTCCGAAGAGGGATCAGATTCTGGAGAATGTAAATCCCTCTTATGGTCTGCATATGATGTACATAAACACAGCCTCACAAATACTTCTAAAAATTTAAAGATGGGTGGTGCCACTGAAAGGGCTCAAAAATTTACAGCCTTGTCTCCTCTTGCAGAGAATCTGGGATCAACTACCAGCAACTATATGGTGGCCCACTCCAGTTCCAGGGTATCAGACAGACAGACAGACAGACAGACAGAGATAAGGATGGCAGGCCTTCCTGGTCTTTCTTTTTTTCTTATCCTTTTTAATAATGCTTATTTATTTATTTATTTATGTATTTATTAGATATAAGTACACTGTAGCTGTCTTCAGACACTCCAGAAGAGAGTGTCAGATTCTGGAGAATCTAAATCCCTCTTATTGTCTGCATATGATGTACATAAACACAGCCTCACATTTACTTCTAAAAATTAAAGATGGGTGTTGCCACTGAACGGCTCAAAAATTAACAGCATTGTCTCCACTTCCAGAGAACCTGAGATCAACTACTAGCAACTATATGGTGGCCCATCTCCTGTTCCAGGGGATCAGACAGAGAGACAGACATACAGACAGATAGAGATAAGGATGGCAGGCCTGCTTCGTCTTTCTTTCTTTCTTATCCTTTTTAAGAAATGTTTATTTATTTATTTATGTATTTATTAGATATAAGTACACTGTAGCTGTCTTCAGACATCAGGAAGAAGGTGTCAGATTCTGGAGAATCTAAATCCCTCTTATGGTCTGAATATGATGTACATAAACACAGACTCACATTTACTTCCAAAAATTAAAGATGTGTGGGGCCACTGTATGGGCTCAACCATTAACAGCATTGTCTCCTCTTCCAGAGAACCTGGGATCAACTACCAGCAACTATATGGTGGCCCATCTCCAGTTCCAGAGGATCAGACAGAGAGACAGACAGACAGACATATAGAGATAACGATGGCAGGCCTGCCTGGTCTTTCTTTCTTATCCTTTTTAAGAAATGTTTATTTACTTATTTATGTATTTATTAGATAAAAGTATACTGTAGCTATCTTCAGACACTCCAGAAGAGGGTGTCAGATTCTGGAGAATCTAAATCCCTCTTATGGTCTGCATATGATGTACATAAACACAGCCTCACATATACTTCTAAAAATTTACAGATGGGTGGAGCCACTGAAAGGGCTCAACAATTAACCGCATTGTCTCCTCTTCCAGAGAACCTGGGTTCAACTTCCAGCACCTATATGGTGGCCCATCTCCAGTTCCAGGGTATCAGACAGATAGACAGACAGACAGACAGAGAGACAGAGATAAGGAAGGCAGGCCTCCCTGGTCTTTCTTTCTTTCTTATCCTTTTTAAAAAATGTTTATTTATATATTTATTTATTTATTTATTTATTTATTTATTTATTTATTTATTTATTAGATATAAGTACACTGTGTCTGTCTTCAGACACTCCAGAAGATGGTGTCAGATTCTGGAGAATCTAAATCCCTCTTATGGTCTGTATATGATGTACATAAACACAGCTTCACATATACTTCAAAAATTTAAAGATGTATGGGGTCAATGAAAGTGCTCAACAATTAACAGCATTATCTCCTCTTCCAAACAACCTGGGATCAACTACCAGCAACTATATGGTGGCTCATCTCCAGTTCTAAGGTATCAGACAGAAAGACAGACAGACAGACAGACAAGGGTGGCAGGCCTGCCTGGTTTTTTTTCTTTCTCATCCTTTTTAAAAATGTTTATTTATTTATTTATGTATTTATTAAATATAAGTACACTTTAGCGGTCTTCAGACACTCCAGGAGAGGGTGTCAGATTCTGGATAATCTAAATCCCTCTTATGGTGTGCATATGATGTACATAAACACAGACTCACATTTACTTCCAAAAATTTAAAGATGTGTGGGGCCACTGAAAGGGCTCAACAATTAACAGCATTGTCTCCTCTTCCAGAGAACCTGGGATCAACTACCAGCAACTATATTGTGGCCCATCTCCAGTTCCAGTGGATCAGAAAGACAGACAGACAGACAGACAGAGATAAGGATTGCAGGCCTGCCTGGTCTTTCTTTATTTCTTATCCTTTAAAAAAAATGTTTATTTATTTATTTATTTATTTATTTATTTATTTATTTATTTATGTATTTATTAGATATAAGTACACTGTAGCTGCCTTCAGACACTCCAGAAGAGGGTTTCAGATTCTGGAGAATCTAAATCCCTCTTATGGTCTGCATATGATGTACATAAACACCGCCTCACATATACTTCTAAAAATTTAAAGATTGGTGGGACCACTGAAAGGGCTCAACAATTACCATCACTGTCTCCACTTCCAGATTACCTGGTATCAACTATCAGCAACTATATAGTGGCCCACCTCCAGTTCCAGGGGATCAGACAGACTGTCAGACAGACAGACAGAGATAAGGATGGCAGGCTTGCCTGGTCTTTCTTTCTTTCTTATCCTTTTGAAAAAATGTTTGCTTATTTTTTATTTATGTATTTATTAGATATAAGTACACTCTAGCTGTCTTCAGACACTCCAGAAGACGGTGTCAGATTCTGGAGAATCTAAATCCCTCTTTTGGCCTGCATATTATGTACATAAACACAGACTCACGTATATTTCTAAAAATTTAAAGATGTGTGGGGCCACTGAGAAGAATGGGAGGGTAGGGAAGTGGGGGGAGGTATGGGGGACTTTTGGGATAGCATTGGAAATGTAATTGAGGAAAATATGTAATAAAAAAAACAGTGAAAAACAAAACAAAACAATTAACAGCATTGTCTCCTCTTCTAGAGAATCTGGGATCAACTACCAGCAACTATATGGTGGCCCTTCTCCAGTTCCAGGGTATCAGACAGACAGACAGACAGACAGACAGACAGACAGAGATAAGGATGGCAGGCCTGCCTGGTCTTTCTTTCTTTCTTATCCGTTTTAAAAAAATGTTTATTTATATATTTATTTATTTATTTATTTATTTATTTATTTATTTATTTATTAGATATAAGTAAACTGTAGCTATCTTTAGACACTCCAGAAGAGGGTGTCAGATTCTGGAGAATCTAAATCCCTCTTACGATCTGCATATGATGTATATAAACACAGCCTCACATTTTCTTCTAAAAATTTAAAGATGGGTGTGGCTTGGAATAAGATGAGTAACCCTGAAAAAGTCAAAAAATGAAAAATCACACTGTAGGATTTGGAATAGGGTGAGAAACCCTGAAAAAGTCGAAAAATGAGAAAAGCATGCAGGAGTACCTGGAATATGGTGAGAAACACTGAAAAAGTCTTAAATGAGAATATCACACTCTAGGACTTGGAATATGGTGAGAAACCCTGAAAATGTCGAAAAATGAGAAAATCATGCAGTAGGACCCAGAATATGGTGAGAAACCCTGAAAAAAAAGTCAAAAAATAAGAAAATCACGCAGTAGGACCTGGAAGCTGGTGAGAAACCCTGAAAAAGTCGAAAAATGAGAAAATCAATCTGTAGGATCTGGAATATGGTGAGAAACCCTGAAAAATTCGAAAAAAGCAAAAATCACACTCTAGGACTTGGAATATGTTGAGAAACCCTGAAAAAGTCAAAAAATGAGAAAATCACACTGTAGGACTTGGAATATGGTGAGAAACCCTGAAAAAGTCGAAAAATGAGAAAATCACACTGTAGGACTTGGAATATGGTGAGAAACCCTGAAAAAGTCGAAAAATGAGAAAATCACGCAGTAGGACCTGGGATTTGGTGAGAAACACTGAAAAAGTCTTAAAATAGAAAATCACACTGTAGTACTTGGAATATGGTGAAAAATACTGAAAAAGTCTTAAAATGAGAAAATCACACCTTAGGACCTGGAATATGGTGAGAAAACCTGAAAAGGTCAAAAAATGAGAAAAATCACACTGTAGTACATGGAATATGGTTAGAAACTCTGAAAAAGTCGCAAATTATAAAATGACAGTGTAGGGCCTGGAATATGTTGAGAAAACCTGAAATATTCGAAAAATGAGAAAATGACAATGTAGAACCTGGAATACCGTAAGAAACCCTGAAAAAGTTAAAAAATGAGAAAATCACACTCTAGGACTGGAATATGGTGAGAAACCCTGAAACATCGAAAAATGAGAAAATCATGTAGTAGGACCCAGAATATGGTGAGAAATCCTGAAAAAAGTCAAAAATGAGAAAATCACGCAGTAGGACCTGGAAGCTGGTGAGAAACCCTGAAAAAGTCGAAAAATGAGAAAATCAAACTGTAGGACCTGGAATATGTTGAGAAACCCTGAAAAATACGAAAAAGGCAAAAATCACACTCTAGGACTTGGAATATGATGAGAAACCGTGAAAAAGTCAAAAAATGAAAAAATCACACTGTAGTACCTGGAATATGGTGAGAAACACTAAAAAAGTATTAAAATGAGAAAATCACCCAGTAGGACCTGGAATGAGGTGAGAAACCCTGAAACAGTCGAAATATAAGAAAATCAAACTTGTAGTACATGCAATATGGTGACAAACACTGAAAAAGTCGAAAAATGAGAATAACACACTCTAGGATTTGGAATATGATGAGAAACCCTGAAAAATTCAAAAAATGAGAAAATCACACTGTAGGACTTGGAATATGGTGAGAAACCCTCAAAAAGTCGAAAAATGAGAAAATCATGCACTAGGATCCAGAATATGATGAGAAACACAGAAAAAGACTTAAAATGAGAAAATCACACTGTAGGACCTGGAATATGGTAAGAAACCCTGAAAATGTCGAAAAATGAGAAAATGACACTGAAGGAGCTGGAATATGGTGAGAAGTCATGAAAAAGTCAAAAAAAAAAAAAAAAGAAATACACACTTGTAGGACTTGCAATATGGTGAGAGACCCTGAAAAAGTCTTAAAATGAGAAAATCACACTGTAGGACTTGGGATATGGTGAGAAACACTGAAAAGGTCGAAAAATTAGAAAATCAAACTGTAGTACCTGGTATACGGTGAGAAACACTAAAAAAGTATTAAGATGAGAAAATCACACAGTAGGACCTGGAATATGGTGAGAAACCCTGAAACAGTTCAAAAATAAGAAAATAAAACTTGTAGTACATGCAATATGGTGAGAAACACTGAAAAAGTCGAAAAATGAGAATATCACACTCTAGGACTTGGAATATGATGAGAAACCCAGAAAAAGTCTAAAAATGAGAAAATCACACTGTAGGACTTGGAATATGGTGAGAAACCCTGAAAAAGTCGAAAAATGAGAAAATCACACTGTAGTACCTAGAATATGGTGAGAAACACTGAAAAAGTCTAAAAATAAGATAAAACTTGTAGTACCTGAAATATGATGAGAAACCCTGAAAAAGTCAAAAAATTAGAAAATCAAATTGTAGGAACTGGAATATGCTGAGAATCCCTGAAAAATTCGAAAAATGCGAAAATCACACTCTAGGACTTGGAATACGATGAGAAACCCTGAAAAAGTCAAAAAATGAGAAAATCACACTGTAGTACCTGGAATATGGTGAGAAACACTGAAAAAGTCTAAAAATAAGATAAAACTTGTAGTACCTGAAATATGGTGAGGAACCCTAAAAAAGTCGAAAAATGAGAAAATCACACTGTAGGACTTCGAATATGATGAGAAACCGTGAAAAAGTAAAAAAATGAGAAAAATACACTGTAGGAGCTGGAATATGGAGAGAAACCCTGAAAACGTTAAAAATTAGAATATCACAATTGTAGGACCTCCAATATGGTGAGAAACCCTGAAAAAGTTGAAAAATGAGAAAACCACACTGTAGGACCTGGAATATGGTGAGAAACACTGAAAAATTCAAAAAATTAGAAAATCACACAGTAGGACCTAAATATGGTGAGAAACCGTGAAACAGTCGAAATATAAGAAAATCAAACTTGAAGTACCTGCAATATGGTGAGAAACCCTGAAAAAGTCGAAAAATGAAAAAATCACACTGTAGGATTTGGAATATGATGAGAAGCCATGAAAAAGTCAAAAATGAGAAAAATATACTGTAGGAGTTGGAATGTGGTGAGAAAAACTGAAAAAGTCGAAGAATAAGAAAATCACACATGTAGGACCTCCAATATGGTGAGAAACCCTGAAAAAGTCGAAAAATGAGAAAATTACAGAGTAGGACATGGAATATGGTAAGAAACCCTTTAAAAGTCGGAAAAAGAGAAAATCACACTGTAGGATTTGGAATATGATGAGAAAACCTGAAAAAGTCAAAAAATGAGAAAATCACACTGTAGTACCTGGAATATTGTGAGAAAACACTGAAAAAGTCAAAAAATGAGAAAATCACACAGTAGGACTTGGAATATGGTGAGAAACCCTGAAACAGTCGAAAAATAAGAAAATCAAACTTGTAGTACCTGCAATATGGTGAGAAAACCTGAAAAAGTCGACAAATGAGAAAATCATACTGTAGGACCTGCAATAGGGTGAGAAATTCTGAAAAAGTCAAAAAATGAGAAAATCACACTGTAGGACTTGGAATATGATTAGAAAACCTGAAAAAATCTAAAAATGAGAAAATCACACTGTAGATGCTGGAATATGGTGAGAAACCCTGAAAAGTCAAAAAAAGAGAAAAATCACACTGTAGGACCTGGAATATGGTGAGAAAACATGAAAAATTCAAAAAGGAGAAAATCACACTCTAGGACTTGGAATATGATGAGAAAACCTGAAAAAGTCCAAAAATGAGAAAATCACACTGTAGGACTTCGAATATGGTGAGAAACTCTGAAAAAGTCAAAAAATGAGAAAATCACCCTTTAGGACTTGGAATATGGTGAGAAACCCTGAAAAAGTCAAAAAATGAGAAAAATCACACTGTAATACATGGAATATGGTGAGAAACTCTGAAAAAGTCGCAAATTAGAAAATGACAGTGTAGGACCTGGAATATGTTGAGAAAACCTGAAATATTCAAAAAATGAGAAAATGACAATGTAGAACCTGGAATAAGTAAGAAACCCCGAAAATTTTAAAAAAAGAGAAAATCGCACTGTAGGACCTGGAATATGGTGAGAAACAGTGAAAAAGTCAAAAAATGAGAATATCACACTCTAGGACTTGGAATATGGTGAGAAACCCTGAAAAAGTCAAAACATGAGAAATTCATGCAGTAGGACCCAGAATATGGTGAGAAACCCTGAAAGAAGTCGGAAAATGAGAAAATCAGGCAGTAGGACTTGGAAGCTAGTGAGAAACCCTGAAAAAGACGAAAAGTGAGAATAACAAACTGTAGGACCAGGAATATGTTGAGAAACCCTGAAAAATTCGAAAAAAGCAAAAATCACACTCTAGGACTTGGAATGTGATCAGAAATCCTGAAAAAGTAAAAAAATGAGAAAATCACACTGTAGTACCTGGAATATGGTAAAAAAGTATTAAAATGAGAAAATCACACAGTAGGACCTGGAATATGGTGAGAAACTCTGAATAAGTCGAAAACATGAGAAAATCACGCAGTAGCCTGGAATATGGTGAGAAACCTTGAAAAAGTCGAAAAATGAGAAAATCACGCAGTAGTACCTGGAATATGGTGAGAAACACTGAAAAAGTCTTAAAATGAGAAAATCACACTGTAGGACCTGGAATATGGTGAGAAACTCTGAAAATGTCGAAAAATAAGAAATTCACACTTGTAGGACCTGCAATATGGTGAGAAACCCTGAAAAAGTCAAAAAATGAGAAAATCACACTCTAGGACTGGAATATGGTGAGAAACCCTGAAACATCGAAAAATGAGAAAATCATGTAGTAGGACCCAGAATATGGTGAGAAATCCTGAAAAAAGTCGAAAAATGAGAAAATCACGCAGTAGGACCTGGAAGCTGGTGAGAAACCCTGAAAAAGTCGAAAAATGAGAAAATCAAACTGTAGGACCTGGAATATGTTGAGAAACCCTGAAAAATACGAAAAAGGCAAAAATCACACTCTAGGACTTGGAATATGATGAGAAACCGTGAAAAAGTCAAAAAATGAAAAAATCACACTGTAGTACCTGGAATATGGTGAGAAACACTAAAAAAGTATTAAAATGAGAAAATCACCCAGTAGGACCTGGAATGAGGTGAGAAACCCTGAAACAGTCGAAATATAAGAAAATCAAACTTGTAGTACATGCAATATGGTGACAAACACTGAAAAAGTCGAAAAATGAGAATAACACACTCTAGGATTTGGAATATGATGAGAAACCCTGAAAAATTCAAAAAATGAGAAAATCACACTGTAGGACTTGGAATATGGTGAGAAACCCTCAAAAAGTCGAAAAATGAGAAAATCATGCACTAGGATCCAGAATATGATGAGAAACACAGAAAAAGACTTAAAATGAGAAAATCACACTGTAGGACCTGGAATATGGTAAGAAACCCTGAAAATGTCGAAAAATGAGAAAATGACACTGAAGGAGCTGGAATATGGTGAGAAGTCATGAAAAAGTCAAAAAAAAAAAAAAGAAATACACACTTGTAGGACTTGCAATATGGTGAGAGACCCTGAAAAAGTCTTAAAATGAGAAAATCACACTGTAGGACTTGGGATATGGTGAGAAACACTGAAAAGGTCGAAAAATTAGAAAATCAAACTGTAGTACCTGGTATACGGTGAGAAACACTAAAAAAGTATTAAGATGAGAAAATCACACAGTAGGACCTGGAATATGGTGAGAAACCCTGAAACAGTTCAAAAATAAGAAAATAAAACTTGTAGTACATGCAATATGGTGAGAAACACTGAAAAAGTCGAAAAATGAGAATATCACACTCTAGGACTTGGAATATGATGAGAAACCCAGAAAAAGTCTAAAAATGAGAAAATCACACTGTAGGACTTGGAATATGGTGAGAAACCCTGAAAAAGTCGAAAAATGAGAAAATCACACTGTAGTACCTAGAATATGGTGAGAAACACTGAAAAAGTCTAAAAATAAGATAAAACTTGTAGTACCTGAAATATGATGAGAAACCCTGAAAAAGTCAAAAAATTAGAAAATCAAATTGTAGGAACTGGAATATGCTGAGAATCCCTGAAAAATTCGAAAAATGCGAAAATCACACTCTAGGACTTGGAATACGATGAGAAAACCTGAAAAAGTCAAAAAATGAGAAAATCACACTGTAGTACCTGGAATATGGTGAGAAACACTGAAAAAGTCTAAAAATAAGATAAAACTTGTAGTACCTGAAATATGGTGAGGAACCCTAAAAAAGTCGAAAAATGAGAAAATCACACTGTAGGACTTCGAATATGATGAGAAACCGTGAAAAAGTAAAAAAATGAGAAAAATACACTGTAGGAGCTGGAATATGGAGAGAAACCCTGAAAACGTTAAAAATTAGAATATCACAATTGTAGGACCTCCAATATGGTGAGAAACCCTGAAAAAGTTGAAAAATGAGAAAACCACACTGTAGGACCTGGAATATGGTGAGAAACACTGAAAAATTCAAAAAATTAGAAAATCACACAGTAGGACCTAAATATGGTGAGAAACCGTGAAACAGTCGAAATATAAGAAAATCAAACTTGAAGTACCTGCAATATGGTGAGAAACCCTGAAAAAGTCGAAAAATGAAAAAATCACACTGTAGGATTTGGAATATGATGAGAAGCCATGAAAAAGTCAAAAATGAGAAAAATATACTGTAGGAGTTGGAATGTGGTGAGAAAAACTGAAAAAGTCGAAGAATAAGAAAATCACACATGTAGGACCTCCAATATGGTGAGAAACCCTGAAAAAGTCGAAAAATGAGAAAATTACAGAGTAGGACATGGAATATGGTAAGAAACCCTTTAAAAGTCGGAAAAAGAGAAAATCACACTGTAGGATTTGGAATATGATGAGAAAACCTGAAAAAGTCAAAAATGAGAAAATCACACTGTAGTACCTGGAATATTGTGAGAAAACACTGAAAAAGTCTAAAAATGAGAAAATCACACAGTAGGACTTGGAATATGGTGAGAAACCCTGAAACAGTCGAAAAATAAGAAAATCAAACTTGTAGTACCTGCAATATGGTGAGAAAACCTGAAAAAGTCGACAAATGAGAAAATCATACTGTAGGACCTGCAATAGGGTGAGAAATTCTGAAAAAGTCAAAAAATGAGAAAATCACACTGTAGGACTTGGAATATGATTAGAAAACCTGAAAAAATCTAAAATGAGAAAATCACACTGTAGATGCTGGAATATGGTGAGAAACCCTGAAAAGTCAAAAAAAGAGAAAAATCACACTGTAGGACCTGGAATATGGTGAGAAAACATGAAAAATTCAAAAAGGAGAAAATCACACTCTAGGACTTGGAATATGATGAGAAAACCTGAAAAAGTCCAAAAATGAGAAAATCACACTGTAGGACTTCGAATATGGTGAGAAACTCTGAAAAAGTCAAAAAATGAGAAAATCACCCTTTAGGACTTGGAATATGGTGAGAAACCCTGAAAAAGTCAAAAAATGAGAAAAATCACACTGTAATACATGGAATATGGTGAGAAACTCTGAAAAAGTCGCAAATTAGAAAATGACAGTGTAGGACCTGGAATATGTTGAGAAAACCTGAAATATTCAAAAAATGAGAAAATGACAATGTAGAACCTGGAATAAGTAAGAAACCCCGAAAATTTTAAAAAAAGAGAAAATCGCACTGTAGGACCTGGAATATGGTGAGAAACAGTGAAAAAGTCAAAAAATGAGAATATCACACTCTAGGACTTGGAATATGGTGAGAAACCCTGAAAAAGTCAAAACATGAGAAATTCATGCAGTAGGACCCAGAATATGGTGAGAAACCCTGAAAGAAGTCGGAAAATGAGAAAATCAGGCAGTAGGACTTGGAAGCTAGTGAGAAACCCTGAAAAAGACGAAAAGTGAGAATAACAAACTGTAGGACCTGGAATATGTTGAGAAACCCTGAAAAATTCGAAAAAAGCAAAAATCACACTCTAGGACTTGGAATGTGATCAGAAATCCTGAAAAAGTAAAAAAATGAGAAAATCACACTGTAGTACCTGGAATATGGTAAAAAAGTATTAAAATGAGAAAATCACACAGTAGGACCTGGAATATGGTGAGAAACTCTGAATAAGTCGAAAACATGAGAAAATCACGCAGTAGCCTGGAATATGGTGAGAAACCTTGAAAAAGTCGAAAAATGAGAAAATCACGCAGTAGTACCTGGAATATGGTGAGAAACACTGAAAAAGTCTTAAAATGAGAAAATCACACTGTAGGACCTGGAATATGGTGAGAAACTCTGAAAATGTCGAAAAATAAGAAATTCACACTTGTAGGACCTGCAATATGGTGAGAAACCCTGAAAAAGTCAAAAATGAGAAAATCACACTCTAGGACTGGAATATGGTGAGAAACCCTGAAACATCGAAAAATGAGAAAATCATGTAGTAGGACCCAGAATATGGTGAGAAATCCTGAAAAAAGTCGAAAAATGAGAAAATCACGCAGTAGGACCTGGAAGCTGGTGAGAAACCCTGAAAAAGTCGAAAAATGAGAAAATCAAACTGTAGGACCTGGAATATGTTGAGAAACCCTGAAAAATACGAAAAAGGCAAAAATCACACTCTAGGACTTGGAATATGATGAGAAACCGTGAAAAAGTCAAAAAATGAAAAAATCACACTGTAGTACCTGGAATATGGTGAGAAACACTAAAAAAGTATTAAAATGAGAAAATCACCCAGTAGGACCTGGAATGAGGTGAGAAACCCTGAAACAGTCGAAATATAAGAAAATCAAACTTGTAGTACATGCAATATGGTGACAAACACTGAAAAAGTCGAAAAATGAGAATAACACACTCTAGGATTTGGAATATGATGAGAAACCCTGAAAAATTCAAAAAATGAGAAAATCACACTGTAGGACTTGGAATATGGTGAGAAACCCTCAAAAAGTCGAAAAATGAGAAAATCATGCACTAGGATCCAGAATATGA
>NW_028227496.1:0-58092 GCF_978045245.1 Mus caroli | reverse complement strand
ATTCTTCGACTTTTTCAGGGTTTCTCACCATATTGCAGGTCCTACAAGTGTGAATTTCTTATTTTTGGACTTTTTCAGGGTTTCTCACCATATTCAAGCTCCTACAGTGTGTTTTTGTCATTTTTTTGTCTTTTTCACAGATTCTCATCTTATTCCAAGTCCTATATTGTGATTTTCTCATTTTTTGACTTTTTCAGGGTTTCTCACCATATTACAGGTACTACAAGTTTGATTTTCTTATTTTTCGATATTTCAGGGTTTCTCACCATATTCCAGGTCCTACAGTGTGATTTTCTCATTTTAAGACTTTTTCAGGGTTTCTCAACATATTCCAACTCCTTCAGTGTATTTTTCTCATTTTTTGACTTTTTTAGGGTTTCTCATCTTATTCCAAGTCCTACAGTGTGATTTTCTCATTTTAAGACTTTTTCAGGGTTTCTCAACATATTGGAGGTTCTACAAGTGTGATTTTCTTATTTTTCGACTTTTTCAGGGTTTACTCACCATATTCCAGCTTCTACAGTGTATTTTTCTCATTTTTTGACTTTTTCAGTGTTTCTCATCATATTCTAAATCTTACAGTGTGATTTTCTCATTTTTGGAATTTTTCAGGGTTTCTCACCATATTGCAGGGACTACAAGTTTGATTTTCTTATTTTTCGACTGTTTCAGTTTTTCTCACCATATTGCAGGTCCAACTGTGTGATTTTCTCATTTTGAGACTTTTTCAATGTTTCTCACCATATTCCAGCTACTACAGTCTGATTTTCTCATTTTTGACTTTTTCAGGGTTTCTCATCATATTCCAAGTCCTAGAGTGTGATTTTTCCAATTTTTCGCCTTTTTCAGAGTTTCTCACCATATTCCAGGTTCCACAGTGTGATTTTCTCATTTTTTGACTTTTTCAGGATTGCTCACCATATTCCATCTTCTACATTGTGATTTTCTCATTTTTCAACTTTTTCAGGGTTTCTCATCTTATTCCAAGTCCTACAGTGAAATTTTCTCATTTTTTGACTTTTTCAGGGTGTCTCATCTTTTTCCAAGTCCTACAGTGTGATTTTCTCATTTTTCAACTTTTTCAGGGTTTCTCACCATATTGCAGGTCCTACACGTGTGAATTTCTTATTTTTGCACTTTTTCAGGGTATCTCACCATATTCCAGGTACTACAATGTGATTTTCTCATTTAAGACTTTTTCAGGGTCTCTCACCATATTGCATGTCCTACAAGTGTGTATATCTTATTTTTCTACTTTTTAACGGTTTCTCTCCATATTCCATCTCCTACCGTGTACTTTTGTCATTTTTTTGTCTTTTTCACGGTTTCTCATTTTATTCCAAGTCCTACAGTGTGATTTTCTCATTTTTTGACTTTTTCAGGTTTTCTCACCATATTGCAGGTCCTACAAGTGTGAATTTCTTATTTTTCGACATTTTCAGAGTTTCTCACCATATCCCAGGTCCTACAGTGTGATTTTCTCATTTTAAGACTTTTTCAGTGTTTCTCACCATATTCCAGGTACTACAGTGTGATTTTCTCATTTTTTTACTTTTTCAGGATTTCTGATCACATTCCAAGTCCTAGAGTGTGATTTTTGCTTTTTTCGAATTTTTCAGGGTTTCTCAACATATTCCAGGTCCTACAGTTTGTTATTCTCACTTTTCGTCTTTTTCAGGGTTTCTCACTAGCTTCCAAGTCCTACTGCCTGATTTTCTCATTTTCCGACTTCTTTCAGGGTTTCTCACCATATTCTGGGTCCTACTGCATGAATTTCTCATGTTTTGACTTTTTCAGGGTTTCTCACCATATTCCAAGTCCTAGAGTGTGATATTCTCATTTTTTGACTTTTTCACTGTTTCTCACCATATTCCAGGTCCTACAGTGCGATTTTCTCTTTTTTTAAAATTTTCGGGGTTTCTTACTTATTCCAGGTTCTACATTGTCATTTTCTCATTTTTTGAATATTTCAGGTTTTCTCAACATATTCCAGGTCCTACACTGTCATTTTCTAATTTGCGACTTTTTCAGAGTTTCTCACCATATTCCATGTATTACAGTGTGATTTTTCTCATTTTTTGACTTTTTCAGGGTTTCTCACCATATTCCAAGTCCTAAAGGGTGATTTTCTCATTTTTTGACTTTTTCAGAGTTTCTCACCATATTCGAAGTCCTACAGTGTGATTTTCTCATTTTTGGACTTTTTCAGGTTTTCTCATCATATTCCAAGTCCTAGAGTGTGATTTTCTCCTTTTTGAATTTTTCATGTTTTCTCACCATATTCCAGGTCCTACAGTGTGATTTTTCTCTTTTTTTGACTTTTCAGGGTTTCTCACCATATTCCAGCATCTACAGTGTGATTTTCTCATTTTTAGATTTTTTCAGGTTTTCTAATCATATTCCAAGTCCTACAGTGTGATTTTCTCATTTTTTGACTTTTTCAGAATTTCTCACCCTATTGCAGGTCCTACAGTATGATTTTCTCATTTGTCGACTTTTTCAGGTTTTCTCACCATATTGCAGGTACTACAAGTTTGATTTTCTTATTTTTCGACTGTTTCAGGGTTTCTCACCATATTCCAAGTCCTACTGTGTGATTTTCTCATTTTTAGACTTTTTCAGTGTTTTCTCACAATATTCCAGGTACTACAGTGTGATTTTCTCATTTTTTGACTTTTTCAGGTTTTCTCATCATATTCCAAATCCTACAGTGTGATTTTCTCTTTTTCCGACTTTTAAAGGGTTTCTTACCATATTCCATGTCCTACTCTGTAATTTTCTCATTTTTCGACTTTTTCAGGGTTTCTCACCATATTGGAGGTCCTACATGTGTGATTTTCTTATTCTTCGACTTTTTCAGTTTTTCTCACCACATTCCAACTCCTACAGTATATTTTTCTCATTTTTGACTTTTTCATGGCTTCTCATCATATTCCAAATCCTACAGTGTGATTTTTTCATTTTTCGACTTTTTCAGGGTTTCTCACCATATTGCAGGTACTTCAAGTTTGATTTTCTTATATTTCGACTGTTTCACGGTTTCTCACCATATTTAGGTCCTACTGTGTGATTTTCTAATTTTTTGAATTTTTCAGTGTTTCTCACCATATTCCAGGTCCTACAGTGTGGTTTTCTCATTTTTCAACTTTTTCAGGGTTTCTCACCATATTGGAGGTCCTACAATTGTGATATTCTAATTTTTAACGTTTTCAGGGTTTCTCTCCATATTCCAGCTCCTACAGTGTATTTTTCTCATTTTTTTACTTTTTCACGGTTTCTCATCATATTCGAAGTCCTACAGTGTGATTTTCTCATTTTTCGACTTTTTTAGGGTTCCTCACCATATTTCAGGTACTACAAGTTTTATCTTATTTTTAGACTTTTTCAGTGTTTCTCACCATATTCCAGGTACTACAGTGTGATTTTCTCATTTTTTGACTTTTTCAGGGTTTCTCATCGTATTCCAAGTCCTAGAGTGTGATTTTCGCATTTTTCGAATTTTTCAGGGATTCTCAGCATATTCCAGTTCCTACAATTTGATTTTCTAATTTTTTGACTTTTTCAGGGTTTCTCATCATATTTCAGGTACTACAAGTTTTATCTTATTTTTAGACTTTTTCAGTGTTTCTCACCATATTCTAGGTACTACAGTGTGATTTTCTCATTTTTCGACTTTTTCAGGGTTTCTCACCATATTCCAAGTCCTACAGTGTGATTTTCTCATTTTTAGACTTTTTCTGGGTTTCTCATCATATTCCAAGTCCTAGAGTGTGATATTCTCATTTTTCGACTTTTTCAGTGTTTCTCACCATATTGCATGTACTACAAGTTTTATTTTCTTATTTTTGAACTGTTTCAGGGTTTCTCACCATATTCCAGGTCCTACTGTGTGATTTTCTCATCTTAATACTTTTTTAGTGTTTCTCACCGTATACCAGGTACTACAGTTTGATTTTCTAATTTTTCGACCTTTTCAGTGTTTCTCACCATATCCCAAGTCCTACAGTGTGATTTTCTCATTTTAAGACTTTTTCAGGGTCTCTCACCATATTGCAAGTCCTACAAGTGTGTATTTCTTTTTTTTTTTTGACTTTTTCATGACTTCTCACCATATTCCAGCTCCTTCAGTGTCATTTTCTCATTTTTCGACATTTTCAGGGTTTCTTACCATATTCCAGGTCCTACAGTGTGATTTTCTCATTTTAAGACTTTTTCTGTGTTTCTCATCATATTCTGGATCCTAGTGCATGATTTTCTCATTTTTCGACTTTTTGAGGGTTTCTCACCATATTCCAAGTCCTACAGTGTGATTTTCTCATTTTTTGAATTTTTCAGGGTTTCTCATCATATTCCAAATCCTAGAGTGTGTTATTCTCATTTTTCGACTTTTTCAGTGTTTGTCACCATATTGCATGTACTACAAGTTTGATTTTCTTATATTTCGACTGTTTCAGGGTTTCTCACCTCATTCCAGGTCCTACTGGGTGATTTTCTCATTTTAATACTTTTTTAGTGTTTCTCACCATATTCCAGGTACTACAGTGTGATTTTTTCATTTTTTGACTTTTTCACGGTTTCTCATCATATTCCAAGTCCTAGAGTGTGATTTTTGCCTTTTTCGTATTTTTCAGGGTTTCTCAACATATTCCAGGTCCTACAGTTTGATTTTCTCATTTTTCGACTTTTTCAGGGTTTCTCACCAGCTTCCAGGTCCTACTGCGTGATTTTCTCATTTTTGACTTTTTTCAGGATTTCTCACCATATTCTGGGTCCTACTACATGATTTTCTCATTTTTCGATGTTTCAGGGTTTCTCACCATATTCCAGTCCTAGAGTGTGATTTTCTCATTTTTTAACTTTTTCAGGGTTTCTTACGGTATTCCAGGTTCTACATTGTCATTTTCTCATTTTTCGAATATTTCAGGTTTTCTCAACATATTCCAGGCCCTACACTGTCATTTTATAATTTGCGACTTTTTCAGAGTTTCTAACCATATTCCATGTACTACAGTGTGATTTTTCTCATTTTTTGACCTTTTCAGGTTTTCTCACCATATTCCAGGTCCTAAGGTGTGATTTTCTCATTTTAAGACTTTTTCAGTATTTTTCACCATATTCCAAGTACTACAGTGTGATTTTCTATTTTAAGACTTTTTCAGTGTTTCTCACCAAATCCCAGGTCCTACTGCGTGATTTTCTCATTTTTCGACTTTTTCAGGGTTTCTCAACATATTCCAAGTCCTACAGTGTGATTTTCTCATTTTTCGACTTTTTCAGGGTTTCTCACCATATTCCAAGTCCTACAGTGTGATTTTCTCATTTTTTGACTTTTTCAGGGTTTCTCAACATATTCCAAGTCCTAGAGTGTGATTTTTGCTTTTTTCGAATTTTTCAGGGTTTCTCACCATATTCCAGATCCTACAGATTGATTTTCTCATTTTTCGACTTTTTCAGGGTTTCTCACCAGCTTCCAGGTCCTACTGCGTGATTTTCTTATTTTTTGACTTTTTTTTCAGGGTTTCTCACCATATTCTGGGTCCTACTGCATGATTTTCTCATTTTTCGACATTTTCAGGGTTTCTCACCATATTCCAAGTCCTAGAGTGTGATATTCTCATTTAAGACTTTTTCAGTGTTTCTCACCATATTCCAGGTACTCCTGCATGCTTTTCTCATTTTTCGACTTTTTCAGGGTTTCTCACCATATTCCAAATCCTACAGTGTGATTTTTCATTTTTTGACTTTTTCAGGGTTACTCATCTTATTCCAAGCCACACCCATCTTTAAATTTTTAGAAGAAAATGTGAGGCTGTGTTTATATACATCATATGCAGATCGTAAGAGGGATTTAGATTCTCCAGAATCTGACACCCTCTTCTGGAGTGTCTAAAGATAGCTACAGTTTACTTATATCTAATAAATAAATAAATAAATAAATAAATAAATATATAAATAAACATTTTTTTAAAACGGATAAGAAAGAAAGAAAGACCAGGCAGGCCTGCCATCCTTATCTCTGTCTGTCTGTCTGTCTGTCTGTCTGTCTGTCTGATACCCTGGAACTGGAGAAGGGCCACCATATAGTTGCTGGTAGTTGATCCCAGATTCTCTAGAAGAGGAGACAATGCTGTTAATTGTTTTGTTTTGTTTTTCACTGTTTTTTTTATTACATATTTTCCTCAATTACATTTCCAATGCTATCCCAAAAGTCCCCCATACCTCCCCCCACTTCCCTACCCTCCCATTCTTCTCAGTGGCCCCACACATCTTTAAATTTTTAGAAATATACGTGAGTCTGTGTTTATGTACATAATATGCAGGCCAAAAGAGGGATTTAGATTCTCCAGAATCTGACACCGTCTTCTGGAGTGTCTGAAGACAGCTAGAGTGTACTTATATCTAATAAATACATAAATAAATAAATAAACATTTTTAAAAAGGATGAGAAAGAAAAAAAACCAGGCAGGCCTGCCACCCTTGTCTGTCTGTCTGTCTGTCTTTCTGTCTGATACCTTAGAACTGGAGATGAGCCACCATATAGTTGCTGGTAGTTGATCCCAGGTTGTTTGGAAGAGGAGATAATGCTGTTAATTGTTGAGCACTTTCATTGACCCCATACATCTTTAAATTTTTGAAGTATATGTGAAGCTGTGTTTATGTACATCATATACAGACCATAAGAGGGATTTAGATTCTCCAGAATCTGACACCATCTTCTGGAGTGTCTGAAGACAGACACAGTGTACTTATATCTAATAAATAAATAAATAAATAAATAAATAAATAAATAAATAAATAAATAAATAAATATATAAATAAACATTTTTTAAAAAGGATAAGAAAGAAAGAAAGACCAGGGAGGCCTGCCTTCCTTATCTCTGTCTCTCTGTCTGTCTGTCTGTCTATCTGTCTGATACCCTGGAACTGGAGATGGGCCACCATATAGGTGCTGGAAGTTGAACCCAGGTTCTCTGGAAGAGGAGACAATGCGGTTAATTGTTGAGCCCTTTCAGTGGCTCCACCCATCTGTAAATTTTTAGAAGTATATGTGAGGCTGTGTTTATGTACATCATATGCAGACCATAAGAGGGATTTAGATTCTCCAGAATCTGACACCCTCTTCTGGAGTGTCTGAAGATAGCTACAGTATACTTTTATCTAATAAATACATAAATAAGTAAATAAACATTTCTTAAAAAGGATAAGAAAGAAAGACCAGGCAGGCCTGCCATCGTTATCTCTATATGTCTGTCTGTCTGTCTCTCTGTCTGATCCTCTGGAACTGGAGATGGGCCACCATATAGTTGCTGGTAGTTGATCCCAGGTTCTCTGGAAGAGGAGACAATGCTGTTAATGGTTGAGCCCATACAGTGGCCCCACACATCTTTAATTTTTGGAAGTAAATGTGAGTCTGTGTTTATGTACATCATATTCAGACCATAAGAGGGATTTAGATTCTCCAGAATCTGACACCTTCTTCCTGATGTCTGAAGACAGCTACAGTGTACTTATATCTAATAAATACATAAATAAATAAATAAACATTTCTTAAAAAGGATAAGAAAGAAAGAAAGACGAAGCAGGCCTGCCATCCTTATCTCTATCTGTCTGTATGTCTGTCTCTCTGTCTGATCCCCTGGAACAGGAGATGGGCCACCATATAGTTGCTAGTAGTTGATCTCAGGTTCTCTGGAAGTGGAGACAATGCTGTTAATTTTTGAGCCGTTCAGTGGCAACACCCATCCTTAATTTTTAGAAGTAAATGTGAGGCTGTGTTTATGTACATCATATGCAGACAATAAGAGGGATTTAGATTCTCCAGAATCTGACACTCTCTTCTGGAGTGTCTGAAGACAGCTACAGTGTACTTATATCTAATAAATACATAAATAAATAAATAAATAAGCATTATTAAAAAGGATAAGAAAAAAAGAAAGACCAGGAAGGCCTGCCATCCTTATCTCTGTCTGTCTGTCTGTCTGTCTGTCTGATACCCTGGAACTGGAGTGGGCCACCATATAGTTGCTGGTAGTTGATCCCAGATTCTCTGCAAGAGGAGACAAGGCTGTAAATTTTTGAGCCCTTTCAGTGGCACCACCCATCTTTAAATTTTTAGAAGTATTTGTGAGGCTGTGTTTATGTACATCATATGCAGACCATAAGAGGGATTTACATTCTCCAGAATCTGATCCCTCTTCGGAGTGTCTGAAGACAGCTACAGTGTACTTATATCTAATAAATACATAAATAAATAAATAAACATGTTTTAAAAAGGATAAGAAAGAAAGAAAAACCAGGCAGGCCTGCCATCCTTGTCTGTTTGTCTGTCTGTCTGTCTGATCCCCTGAAACTGGAGATGGGCCACCATATTTTTGCTGGTAGTTGATCCCAGGTTCTCTGGAAGAGGAGACAATGCTGTTAATTGTTGAGCCCTTACAGTGGCCCCACCCATCTTTAAATTTTTAGAAGTATATGTGAGGCTGTGTTTATTTACATCATATGCAGACCATAAGAGGGATTTAGATTCTCCAGAATCTGACACACTCTTCTGGAGTGTCTGAAGACAGCTACAATGTACTTATATCTAATAAATACATAAATAAAGAAATAAACATGTTTTAAAAAGGATAAGTAAGAAAGAAAGACCAGGCAGGCCTGCCATCCTTATCTCTGTCTGTCTGTCTGTCTGTCTGATCCCCTGGAACTGCAGATGGGCTACCTTATAGTTGCTGGTAGTTGATCCCAGGTTCTCTGGAAGAGGAGACAATGCTGTTAATTGTTGAGCCCTTTCAGTGGCCCCACCCATCTTTAAATTTTTAGAAGTATATGTGAGGCTGTGTTTTTGTACATCATATGCAGACCATAAGAGGGATTTAGATTCTCCAGAATCTGACACACTCTTCTGGAGTGTCTGAAGACAGCTACAGTGTACTTATATCTAATAAATACATACATACATAAATAAATAAATAAATAAATAAACATTTTTTAAAAGGGATAAGGAAGAAAGAAAAACCAGGCAGGCCTTCCATCCTTGTCTGTCTTTCTCTCTGTCTGTCTGTCTTGCCTAGCCGCTTGCGTATCCTAGCCTAGCCCCTTGCCTTGCCTAGCCTAGCCCAGCCCTGCCTTGCCTAGCCCTGCCTATCCCTGTCTTTAACCAGGCTGGCCTCGAAGTCAGAAACTGACTGCTTCTGCCTCCAGAGTGCTCTCATTAAGAGCTCAAGCCACCACTGACTGTTGGGTTTTCTAAGTCTTACATAGGTATGGTCTGTTTCTCAGCTGTGAAACCCTAATTAACACATGTAGTCTGTCCTAGGTCAGCCATAGCTACAGACTGAGGCCTTTTCTAAAACAAAACAAAAGAAAACAAAAAATAGAAATAATAAAATAAATAAATTAAGCAACCACATGATAACTTTTCTTTCTTTCAATGATACTCAGAGCTTGAAGCAGTTCACCCATGAGACCTCAGCTCCGGACATTGAGGCTGTTTCCCTAACAAGTATTATGGCTGAACCTGAGGGGTTCTACTGCTGATTTGTGTCCCCCTCTTTAAAAAAATAGTTGTTTTCAAAGGCTGCAGGTTCTTAGCCCAGTTCCTTGTTACAGTTGAGTCACAGCCCTGAAAGTTCAGTGGTAGTTAAAGGCACTGAGAAGGGCTTCCTCTAGACATCAAAGACCAAGTCTTTGTTATTAAAAAGTTAATCTGGATTGCCCCACCCCCTGGCATCCTTAGAATTCCTAGAAAGGAAGGCAGGGACCTGGGCAGAAGGGTGCAAGTCTTCTGCTGTTTGTAAGTGGTAACAGAAAGCTTTCTCTTTTTGGTACCCTACCCCAAGTTACACTGTCACTTCTTTTTCCTAGTTTCATTTTTGTCGGTTTGTATTCTCAACATAGACCCTTTTCCTTCCTAACCTTGGCTGTCCTGAACCTTACTGTCCTTGAACTCAGTGATTTGCCTGTCTTGCTGGGATGAAACTGTGAGCTACCATCCAGAAGGAAGCACCCTGCTGAGGTTAGATTGGGGTCTCTTCCATTTTCCTCTATGAACATGCATATGGCAGGCCTGTTCTTTCTTTTTTACTTTTCCTTTTCTTTTTAAAGATTTATATATTTATTATATTTAAGTATGCTGTAGCTATCTTCAGACAGTCCAGAAGAGGGTGTCAGATTCTGAAGAATCTAAATCATTCCTATTGTCTGCATATGATGTATATAAACACAGCCTCACATATACTCAAAAAAAAAAAAAAGAAAGATGTGGCTACAGAGAGGGCTCAACAATTAAGAGCATTGTCTCCTCTTCCAGAGAACCTGGGCTCAATTACCAGTATTATATATGGTGGCCCATCTCCAGTTCCAGGGGATCTAATACTCTGTTCTGGAGTCTGTGGGCACAGCATACACATGCAAAACATTCTTACACAATCATTGAGAGAGGAGAGAGAGGGGTTGAGAGAGAGGGGAGGTAATCATACCTCCTGACGAGTTTGAAGACCTGAGCTTCATCACTCACACAAATAAATAAATGCAAAATATTTTTAAAAAATAAACTCTGCCATTGCCCTTTAAAAATTCCTAGAAAACAAGTTTTATAAGCAACAGTTATATTTACTATATCTAAAGTACAGTCATGAGCATATTCTGTAAATAGAAAAAGGCCTGTTAGTCTTAGAAATGGAAAAGACAAACCAAGGAAGGTTTGCAATTACATAATGAGGCAGCTCAGCCCAGCTCTTAGGTTGGAAATAAGACTGGAGAATAGGATACACCTGAAGACAGCCAGCCATTGCTTTTTGTTTTGGAGGCTGAAAGGATACACCTGAAGACAGCCAATGCTGTGTGATGGTGATCTGGTATTTTTTTTTTAATTTTTAAAAACTTTAACACTTTTTATAAAACCTTTTTCTTTCTTTCTTTCTTTCTTTCTTTCTTTCTTTCTTTCTTTCTTTCTTTCTTTCTTTCTTTCTTTCTCTCTTTCTTTCTTTCTTTCCTTCTTTCTTTCTTTCTTTCTTTCTTCCTTTCTTTCTTTCTGTCTTTCTTTCTTTCCCTAGCCTACCCTAGCCTACCCTAGCCTACCCTAGCCTACCCTAGCCTACCCTAGCCTACCCTAGCCTACCCTAGCCTACCCTAACCTTCCCTAGCCTACCCTAGCATACCCTAGCCTACCCTAGCCTTGCCTAGCCTACCCTAGCCTTCCCTAGCCTTCCCTAGCCTTCCCTAGCCTTCCCTAGCCCTGCCTAACCCTGTCTTTCACCAGGGTGGCCTCAAACTCAGAAACTGACTGCCTATGCCTACAGAGTGCTCTCATTAAGAGCTTGAGCCACCACTGAAGGTATGCAGACCATAAGAGGGATTTAGATTTTCCTGAATTTGACACCCTCTTCTTGAGTGTCTGAAGACAGCTACTGTGTACTTATATCTAATAAATACATAAATAAATAATTAAATAAACATTTTTTAAAAGGATAAGAAAGAAAGAAAAGGCAGGCCTGCCCTCCTTAGCTCTGTCTGTCTGTCTGTCTGTCTGATCCCTGAGAAATGGAGATGGGACACCATATAGTTGCTGGTAGTTGATCCCAGGTTCTCTGGAAGAGGAGACAATGCTGTTAATTGTTGAGCTTTTTCAGTGGCCCCACCCTTCTTTAAATTTTTGAAGTATATGTGAGGCTCTCTTTAGGTACACCATGTGCAGACCATAAGAGGGATTTAGATTCTCCAGAATCTGACACCCTCTTCTGGAGTGTCTGAAAACAGCTACAGTGTACTTATATCGAATAAATAAATAAATAAATAAATAAATAAATAAATAAATAAATAAACATTTTTTAAAAAGGATAAGAAAGAAAGAAGACCTGGCAGGCCTGCCATCCTTATCTCTGTCTGTTTGTCTGTCTGTCTGTCTGTCTGATCCTCTGATACTGGATATGGGCCACCATATAGTTGCTGGTAGTTGATCCCAGGTTCTATGGAAGAGGAGACAATGCTGTTAATTGTTGAGACCTTTCAGTGGTCCCACCCATCTTTAAATTTTTAGAAGTATATGTGAGGCTGTGTTTATGTACATCATATGCAGACCATAAGAGGGATTTAGATTCTGCAGAATCTGACACCTTCTTCTGGAGTGTCTGAAGACAGCTACAGTGTACTTATATCTAATAAATACATAAATAAATATATAAGTAAACATTTTTTCAAAAGGATAAGAAAGAAAGAAAGACCAGGCAGGCCTGCCATCCTTATATCTGTCTGTCTGTCTGTCTGTCTGATCCTCTGGAACTGGAGATGGGCCACCATATAGTTGCTGGTAGTTGATCCCAGGTTCTCTGGAAGAGGAGATAATGCTGTTAATTGTTGAGCCCTTTCAGTGGCCCCACCTTTCATTAAAATTTTTGAAGTATATCTGAGGCTGTGTTTATGTACATCATATGCAGACCAGAAGATGGTTTTAGATTTTTCAGAATCTGACACCGTCTACTGGAGTTTCTGAAGACAGCTACAGTGTACTTATATCTAATAAATACATAAATAAATAAATTAATAAATAAATAAACATTTTTTATAAAGGATAAAAAAGAAAGAAAAATCAGGCAGGCCTGCCATCCTTATCTCTGTCTGTCTGTCTGTCTGATCCTCTGGAACTGGATATGGGCCACCATATATTTGCTGGTAGTTTTTCCCAAGTTCTCTGGAAGAGGAGACAATGATGTTAATTGTTCAGTCCTTTCAGTGGCCACAGCCATCTTTAAATTTTTAGAAGTAAATGTGAGGCTGAATTTATGTACATCATATGCAGATCATAAGAGTGATTTAAATTCTCCAGAATCTGACACCCTCTTCTGGAGTGTCTGAAGACAGCTACAGTGTACTTATATCTAATAAATAAATAAATAAATAAATAAATAAATAAATAAATAAACATTTTTTAAAAAGGATAAGAAAGAAACAAAGAACTGGCAGGCCTGCCATCCTTATCTCTGTCTGTCTGTCTGTCTGTCTGTCTGATCCTCTGGTACTGGATATGGGCCACCATATAGTTGCTGGTAGTTTATCCAAGGTTCTCTGGAAGAGGAGACAATGCTGTAAATTGTTGAGCCCTTTCAGTGGCCCCACCCTTCATTAAATTTTTAGAAGTATATCTGAGGCTGTGTTTATGTACATCATAATCAGACCATAAGAGTGATTTAGATTCTCCAGAAACTGACACCCTCTTCTGTAGTGTCTGAAGACAGCTACAGTGTACTTATATCTAATAAATACATAAATAAATAAATAAACAAATAAATAAATAAATAAATAAATAAACATTTTTTAAAAAGGATAAGACAGAAAGAAAGACCAGGCAGGCCTGCCACCCTTATCTCTGTCTGTCTGTCTGTCTGTGTGAAACCCTGGAACTGGAAGTGGGCCACCATATAGTTGCTGGTAGTTTATCCAAGGTTCTCTGGAAGAGGAGACAGTGCTTTTAAATGTTGAGCCCTTTCTGTAGCCCCACCCATCTTTCAATTTTTAGAAGTATATGTGAGGCTGTGTTTATGTACATCATATGCAGACCATAAGAGGGATTTAGATTCTCCAGAATCTGACACCCTCTTCTGGAGTGTCTGAAGACAGCTACAGTTTACTTATATCTAATAAATACATAAATAAATAAATAAATAAATAAATGAATAAATAAATAAATAAATAAACATTTTTTAAAAAGGATAAGAAAGTAAGAAAGACCAGGCAGGCCTGCCACCCTTATCTCTGTCTGTCTGTCTGTCTGTCTGTCTGATACCCTGGAACTGTAGATTGGCCACCATAGTGTTGCTGGTAGTTGATTCCAGGTTCTCTGGAAGAGGAGACAATGCTGTTAATTGTTGAGCCCTTTCATTGGCCCCACCCATCTTTAAATATTTAGAAGTATATGTGAGGCTGTGTTTATGTACATCATATGCAGACCATAAATGTGATTTAGATTCTCCAGAATCTGACACCCTCTTCTGGAGTGTCTGAAGACAACTACAGTGTACTTATATCAAATAAATAAATAAATAAATAAATAAATAAATAAATAAATAAATAAATAAACATTTTATAAACAGGATAAGAAAGAAAGAAAGACCAGGCAGGCCTGCCATCCTTATCTCTGTCTCTCTGTCTGTCTGTCTACAGTCTGTCTGATCCCCTTGGACTCGAGATGGGCCACCATATAATTGCTGGTAGTTGATCCCAGGTTCTCTGGAAGAGGAGTCAGTGCTGTTAATTGTTGAGCCCTTTCAGTAGCCCAACCAATCTTTAAATTTTTAGAAGTATATGTGAGGCTGTGTTCATGTACATCATATGCAACCATAAGAGGGATATAGATTCTCCAGAATCTTACACCCTCTTCTGGAGAGTCTGAAGACAGCTACAGTGTACTTATATCTAATAAATACATAAATAATTAAATAAACATTTTTTAAAACGATAAGAAAGAAAGACCAGGCAGGCCTGCCATCCTTATCTCTGTCTGTCTGTCTGTCTGATCCCCTGGAACTGGAGATGGGCCACCATATAGTTGCTGGTAGTTGATTTCAGGTTCTCTGGAAGAGGACACAATGCTGTTAATTGTTGAGCCCTTTCAGTGGCCCAACACATCTTTAAATTTTTAGAAGTATATGTGAGGCTGTGTTCATGTACATCATATGCAACCATAAGAGGGATATAGATTCTCCAGAATCTTACACCCTCTTCTGGAGAGTCTGAAGACAGCTACAGTGTACTTATATCTAATAAATACATAAATACATAAAAAAATAAATAAATAAACATTTTTAAAACAGGATAAGAAAGAAAGAAAGACCAGGCAGGCCTGCCATCCTTATCTCCGTCTGTCTGTCTGTCTGTCTGTCTGAAAGTCTGTCTGATCCCCTGGAACTGGAGGTGGGCCACTATATAGTTGCTGATAGTTGATCCCAGGTTCTCTGGAAGTGGAGACAGTCATGGTAATTTTTGAGCCCTCTCAGTGGCCCCACACATCTTTAAATTTTTAGAAGTATATGTGAGTCTGTGTTTATGTACATCATATGCAGGCCATAAGAGGGAATTAGATTCTCCAGACTCTGACACCCTCTACTGGAGTGTCTGAAGACAGCTACAGTGTACTTATATCTAATAAATACATAAATAAATAAATAAGTAAACATTTTTTCAAAAGGATAAGAAAGAAAGAAAGACCAGGCAGGCCTGCCATCCATATCTCTGTCTGTCTGTCTGTCTGTCTGTCTGTCTGTCTGTCTGTCTGATCCCCTGGAACTGTAGATGGGCCACCATATAGTTGCTGGTAGTTGAGCCGAGGTTCTCTGGAAGAGGAGACAATGCTGTTCATTGTTGAGCCATTTCAATGGCCCCACCCATCATTAAATATTTAGAACTGTATGTTAGGCTGTGTTTATGTACTTCATATGCAGACCATAAGAGGGATTTAGATTCTCCAGAATCTGACACCCTTTTCTGGACTGTCTGAAGACAGCTACAGTGTACTTATATCTAATAAATAAATAAATAAATAAATAAATAAATAAATAAACAAACATTTTTTTTAAAGGATAAGAAATAAAGAAAGACCAGGCAGGCCTGCCATCCTTATCTCTGTCTCTCTGTCTGTCTGTCTGTCTGATCCACTGGACTGGAGATGGGCCACCATATAGGTGCTGGTAGTTTATCCCAGGTTCTCTGTAAGAGGAGACAATGTTGTTAATTGTTGAGCTTTTAGAGTGGCCCCAACCTTCTTTAAATTTTTAGAAGTATATGTGAGGCTGTGTTTATGTACATCATATGCAGACCATAAGAGGGATTCAGATTCTCCAGATTCTAACACCCTCTACTGGAGAGTCTGAAGACAGCTACAGTGTACCTATATCTAATAAATAAATAAATAAATAAATATATAAATAAATAAATAAATAAATAAATAAATAAACATTTTTTAAAAAGGATAAGAAAGAAAGAAAGACCAGGTAGGCCTGCCTTCCTTATCTCTGTTTGTCTGTCTGTCTGTCTGTCGTTCTGATCCCATGGAACTGGGGATGGGCCACCATATAGTTGTTGGTAGTTGATCCCAGGTTCTCTGGAAGAGGAGACAACGCTGTTAATTGTTGAGCCCTTTCAGTGGCCCCACCCATCTTTAAATTTTTAGAAGTATACATGAGTCTGTGTTTATGTACATCATATGCAGACCATAAAAGGGATTTAGATTCTCCAGAATCTGACACACTTTTCTGGAGTGTCTGAAGACAGCTACAGTGTACTTATATCTAATAAATAAATAAGTAAATATTTTTTCAAAAGGATAAGAAAGAAAGAAAGACCAGGCAGGCCTGCCATCCTTATCTCTGACTGTCTGTATGTCTGTCTGTCTGATCCCCTGGAACTGGAGATGGGCCACCATATAGTTGCTGGTAGTTGATCCGAGGTTCTCTGGAAGAGGAGACAATGCTGTTCATTGTTGAGCCCTTTCAATGGCCCCACCCATCTTTAAATGTTTAGAACTGTATGTGAGGCTCTGTTTATGTACATCATATGCAGGCCATAAGAGGGATTTAGATTCTCCATAATCTGACACCCTCTTCTGGAGTGTCTGAAGACAGCTACAGTGTACTTATATATAATAAATACATAAATAAATAAATAAATAAATAAACATTTTTTTAATTAAATGATAAGAAAAAAAGAAAGACCAGGCAGGCCTGCCATCCATATCTCTGTTTGTCTGTCTGTCTGTCTGTCTGATCCCTGGGAACTGGAGATGAGCCACCATATAGTTGCTGGTAGTTGATCCCAGGTTCTCTGGAAGAGGAGACAATGCTGTTAATTGTAGAGCCCTTTCAGTGGCCCCACCCTTCATTAAATTTTTAGAAGTATATCTGTGGCTGTGTTTATGTACATCATATGCAGACCAGAAGATGGTTTTAGATTCTTCAGAACCTGACACCCTCTACTGGAGATCTTAAGACAGCTACAGTGTACTTATATCTAAAAAATACATAAATAAATAAATTAATAAATAAATAAACATTTTTTAAAAAGGATAAGGAAGAAAGTAAAATCAGGCAGTCCTGCCATCCTTATCTCTGTCTGTCTGTCTGTCTGTCTGTCTGTCTGTCTGATCCTCTGGAACTGGATATGGGCCACCATATATTTGCTGGTAGTTTTTCCCAAGTTCTCTGGAAGAGGAGACAATGATGTTAATTGTTCAGTCCTTTCAGTGGCCACAGCCATCTTTAAATTTTTAGAAGTAAATGTGAGGCTGAATTTATGTACATCATATGCAGATCATAAGAGTGATTTAAATTCTCCAGAATCTGACACCCTCTTCTGGAGTGTCTGAAGACAGCTACAGTGTACTTATATCTAATAAATACATAAATAAATAAATAAATAAATAAATAAATATATAAATAAACATTTTTTAAAAAGGATAAGAAAGAAACAAAGAACTGGCAGGCCTGCCATCCTTATCTCTGTCTGTCTGTCTGTCTGTCTGTCTGATCCTCTGGTACTGGATATGGGCCACCATATAGTTGCTGGTAGTTTATCCAAGGTTCTCTGGAAGAGGAGACAATGCTGTAAATTGTTGAGCCCTTTCAGTGGCCCCACCCTTCATTAAATTTTTAGAAGTATATCTGAGGCTGTGTTTATGTACATCATAATCAGACCATAAGAGTGATTTAGATTCTCCAGAAACTGACACCCTCTTCTGTAGTGTCTGAAGACAGCTACAGTGTACTTATATCTAATAAATACATAAATAAATAAATAAACAAATAAATAAATAAATAAATAAACATTTTTTTAAAAGGATAAGAAAGAAAGAAAGACCAGGCAGGCCTGCCTTCCTTATCTCTGTTTGTCTGTCTGTCTGTCTGTCGTTCTGATTCCATGGAACTAGGGATGGGCCACCATATAGTTGTTGGTAGTTGATCCCAGGTTATCTGGAAGAGGAGACAACGCTGTTAATTGTTGAGCCCTTTCAGTGGCCCCACCCATCTTTAAATTTTTAGAAGTATACATGAGTCTGTGTTTATGTACATCATATGCAGACCATAAAAGGGGTTTAGATTCTCCAGAATCTGACACACTTTTCTGGAGTGTCTGAAGACAGCTACAGTGTACTTATATCTAATAAATAAATAAATAAATAAATAAGTAAATATTTTTTCAAAAGGATAAGAAAGAAAGAAAGACCAGGCAGGCCTGCCATCCTTATCTCTGACTGTCTGTATGTCTGTCTGTCTGATCCCCTGGAACTGGAGATGGGCCACCATATAGTTGCTGGTAGTTGATCCGAGGTTCTCTGGAAGAGGAGACAATGCTGTTCATTGTTGAGCCCTTTCAATGGCCCCACCCATCTTTAAATGTTTAGAACTGTATGTGAGGCTCTGTTTATGTACATCATATGCAGGCCATAAGAGGGATTTAGATTCTCCATAATCTGACACCCTCTTCTGGAGTGTCTGAAGACAGCTACAGTGTACTTATATATAATAAATACATAAATAAATAAATAAATAAATAAATAAATAAATAAATAAACATTTTTTTAATTAAATGATAAGAAAAAAAGAAAGACCAGGTAGGACTGCCATCCATATCTCTGTCTGTCTGTCTGTCTGTCTGTCTGATCCCTGGGAACTGGAGATGAGCCACCATATAGTTGCTGGTAGTTGATCCCAGGTTCTCTGGAAGAGGAGACAATGCTGTTAATTGTAGAGCCCTTTCAGTGGCCCCACCCTTCATTAAATTTTTAGAAGTATATCTGAGGCTGTGTTTATGTACATCATATGCAGACCAGAAGATGGTTTTAGATTCTTCAGAACCTGACACCCTCTACTGGAGATCTTAAGACAGCTACAGTGTACTTATATCTAAAAAATACATATATAAATAAATTAATAAATAAATAAACATTTTTTAAAAAGGATAAGGAAGAAAGTAAAATCAGGCAGTCCTGCCATCCTTATCTCTGTCTGTCTGTCTGTCTGTCTGTCTGTCTGATCCTCTGGAACTGGATATGGGCCACCATATATTTGCTGGTAGTTTTTCCCAAGTTCTCTGGAAGAGGAGACAATGATGTTAATTGTTCAGTCCTTTCAGTGGCCACAGCCATCTTTAAATTTTTAGAAGTAAATGTGAGGCTGAATTTATGTACATCATATGCAGATCATAAGAGTGATTTAAATTCTCCAGAATCTGACACCCTCTTCTGGAGTGTCTGAAGACAGCTACAGTGTACTTATATCTAAGAAATACATAAATAAATAAATAAATAAATAAATAAATAAATAAATAAACATTTTTTTAAAAAGGATAAGAAAGAAACAAAGAACTGGCAGGCCTGCCATCCTTATCTCTGTCTGTCTGTCTGTCTGTCTGATCCTCTGGTACTGGATATGGGCCACCATATAGTTGCTGGTAGTTTATCCAAGGTTCTCTGGAAGAGGAGACAATGCTGTAAATTGTTGAGCCCTTTCAGTGGCCCCACCCTTCATTAAATTTTTAGAAGTATATCTGAGGCTGTGTTTATGTACATCATAATCAGACCATAAGAGTGATTTAGATTCTCCAGAAACTGACACCTTCTTCTGTAGTGTCTGAAGACAGCTACAGTGTACTTATATCTAATAAATACATAAATAAATAAATAAACAAATAAATAAATAAATAAATAAATAAACATTTTTTAAAAAGGATAAGACAGAAAGAAAGACCAGGCAGGCCTGCCACCCTTATCTCTGTCTGTCTGTCTGTCTGTGTGAAACCCTGGAACTGGAAGTGGGCCACCATATAGTTGCTGGTAGTTTATCCAAGGTTCTCTGGAAGAGGGGACAGTGCTTTTAAATGTTGAGCCCTTTCTGTAGCCCCACCCATCTTTCAATTTTTAGAAGTATATGTGAGGCTGTGTTTATGTACATCATATGCAGACCATAAGAGGGATTTAGATTCTCCAGAATCTGACACCCTCTTCTGGAGTGTCTGAAGACAGCTACAGTTTACTTATATCTAATAAATACATAAATAAATAAATAAATAAATGAATAAATAAATAAATAAATAAACATTTTTTAAAAAGGATAAGAAAGTAAGAAAGACCAGGCAGGCCTGCCACCCTTATCTCTGTCTGTCTGTCTGTCTGTCTGTCTGATACCCTGGAACTGTAGATTGGCCACCATAGTGTTGCTGGTAGTTGATTCCAGGTTCTCTGGAAGAGGAGACAATGCTGTTAATTGTTGAGCCCTTTCATTGGCCCCACCCATCTTTAAATATTTAGAAGTATATGTGAGGCTGTGTTTATGTACATCATATGCAGACCATAAATGTGATTTAGATTCTCCAGAATCTGACACCCTCTTCTGGAGTGTCTGAAGACAACTACAGTGTACTTATATCAAATAAATAAATAAATAAATAAATAAATAAATAAATAAATAAATAAATAAATAAACATTTTATAAACAGGATAAGAAAGAAAGAAAGACCAGGCAGGCCTGCCATCCTTATCTCTGTCTCTCTGTCTGTCTGTCTACAGTCTGTCTGATCCCCTTGGACTCGAGATGGGTCACCATATAATTGCTGGTAGTTGATCCCAGGTTCTCTGGAAGAGGAGTCAGTGCTGTTAATTGTTGAGCCCTTTCAGTAGCCCAACCAATCTTTAAATTTTTAGAAGTATATGTGAGGCTGTGTTCATGTACATCATATACATACCATAAGAGGGATTTAGATTCTCCAGAATCTGACACCCTCTTCTGGAGTGTCTGAAGACAGCTACAGTGTACTTATATCTAATAAATACATAATTAATTAAATAAACATTTTTTAAAACGATAAGAAAGAAAGACCAGGCAGGCCTGCCATCCTTATCTCTGTCTGTCTGTCTGTCTGATCCCCTGGAACTGGAGATGGGCCACCATATAGTTGCTGGTAGTTGATTTCAGGTTCTCTGGAAGAGGACACAATGCTGTTAATTGTTGAGCCCTTTCAGTGGCCCAACACATCTTTAAATTTTTAGAAGTATATGTGAGGCTGTGTTCATGTACATCATATGCAACCATAAGAGGGATATAGATTCTCCAGAATCTTACACCCTCTTCTGGAGAGTCTGAAGACAGCTACAGTGTACTTATATCTAATAAATACATAAATAAATAAACAAATAAATAAATAAATAAACAAATAAATAAACATTTTTTAAAAAGGATAAGAAAGAAAGAAAAATCAGGCAGGCCTGCCATCCTTATCTCTGTCTGTATGTCTGTCTGTCTTATCCCCTGGAACTTGAGATGGGCCACCATATAGTTGCTGGTAGTTGATCCCACGTTCTCTGGAAGAAGAGACAATGCTGTTAATTGTTGAGCCCTTTCAGTGGGCCCACCCATCTTTAAATTTTTAGAAGTATATGCGAGGCTGTGTTTATGTACATCATATGCAGACCATAAGAGGGATTTAGATTCTCCAGAAGATGAGACCCTCTTCTAGAGTGTTTGAAGACAGCTACAGTGTACTTATATCTAATAAATACATAAATAAATAAATAAACATTATCTAAAAAGTATAAGTAAGAAAGAAAGACCAGGCAGGCCTCCATCCTTATCTCTTTCTGTCTGTCTGTCTGTCTTATACCCTGGAACTTGAGATGGGCCACCATATAGTTGCTGATAGTTTATCCAATGTTCTCTGGAAGAGGAGACAATGCTGTTAATTATTGAGCACTTTCTGTGGCCCCACCCATCTTTAAATTTTTAGAAGTATATGTGAGGCTGTGTTTATGTACATCATATGCAGACCATAAGAGGGATTTAGATTCTCCAGAATCTTACACCCTCTCTTGGAGTGTCTGAAGACGGCTACAGTGTACTTATATCTAATAAATAAATAAATAAATAAATAAATAAATAAACAAACATTTTTTTTTAAGGATAAGAAATAAAGAAAGACCAGGCAGGCCTGCCATCCTTATCTCTGTCTCTCTGTCTGTCTGTCTGTCTGTCTGATCCACTGGACTGGAGATGGGCCACCATATAGGTGCTGGTAGTTTATCCCAGGTTCTCTGTAAGAGGAGACAATGTTGTTAATTGTTGAGCTTTTAGAGTGGCCCCAACCTTCTTTAAATTTTTAGAAGTATATGTGAGGCTGTGTTTATGTACATCATATGCAGACCATAAGAGGTATTCAGATTCTCGAGATTCTAACACCCTCTACTGGAGAGTCTGAAGACAGCTACAGTGTACCTATATCTAATAAATAAATAAATAAATAAATATATAAATAAATAAATAAATAAATAAATAAATAAATAAACATTTTTTAAAAAGGATAAGAAAGAAAGAAAGACCAGGCAGGCCTGCCTTCCTTATCTCTGTTTGTCTGTCTGTCTGTCTGTCGTTCTGATCCCATGGAACTGGGGATGGGCCACCATATAGTTGTTGGTAGTTGATCCCAGGTTCTCTGGAAGAGGAGACAACGCTGTTAATTGTTGAGCCCTTTCAGTGGCACCACCCATCTTTAAATTTTTAGAAGTATACATGAGTCTGTGTTTATGTACATCTTATGCAGACCATAAAAGGGATTTAGATTCTCCAGAATCTGACACACTTTTCTGGAGTGTCTGAAGACAGCTACAGTGTACTTATATCTAATAAATAAATAAATAAATAAATAAATAAATAAATAAATAAGTAAACATTTTTTCAAAAGGATAAGAAAGAAAGAAAGACCAGGCAGGCCTGCCATCCTTATCTCTGACTGTCTGTATGTCTGTCTGTCTGATCCCCTGGAACTGGAGATGGGCCACCATATAGTTGCTGGTAGTTGATCCGAGGTTCTCTGGAAGAGGAGACAATGCTGTTCATTGTTGAGCCCTTTCAATGGCCCCACCCATCTTTAAATGTTTAGAACTGTATGTGAGGCTCTGTTTATGTACATCATATGCAGGCCATAAGAGGGATTTAGATTCTCCATAATCTGACACCCTCTTCTGGAGTGTCTGAAGACAGCTACAGTGTACTTATATATAATAAATAAATAAATAAATAAATAAATAAATAAATAAACATTTTTTAATTAAATGATAATAAAAAAAGAAAGACCAGGTAGGACTGCCATCCATATCTCTGTCTGTCTGTCTGTCTGTCTGTCTGATCCCTGGGAACTGGAGATGAGCCACCATATAGTTGCTGGTAGTTGATCCCAGGTTCTCTGGAAGAGGAGACAATGCTGTTAATTGTAGAGCCCTTTCAGTGGCCCCACCCTTCATTAAATTTTTAGAAGTATATCTGAGGCTGTGTTTATGTACATCATATGCAGACCAGAAGATGGTTTTAGATTCTTCAGAACCTGACACCCTCTACTGGAGATCTTAAGACAGCTACAGTGTACTTATATCTAAAAAATACATAAATAAATAAATTAATAAATAAATAAACATTTTTTAAAAAGGATAAGGAAGAAAGTAAAATCAGGCAGTCCTGCCATCCTTATCTCTGTCTGTCTGTCTGTCTGTCTGTCTGTCTGATCCTCTGGAACTGGATATGGGCCACCATATATTTGCTGGTAGTTTTTCCCAAGTTCTCTGGAAGAGGAGACAATGATGTTAATTGTTCAGTCCTTTCAGTGGCCACAGCCATCTTTAAATTTTTAGAAGTAAATGTGAGGCTGAATTTATGTACATCATATGCAGATCATAAGAGTGATTTAAATTCTCCAGAATCTGACACCCTCTTCTGGAGTGTCTGAAGACAGCTACAGTGTACTTATATCTAATAAATAAATAAATAAATAAATAAATAAATAAATAAATAAATAAATAAATAAACATTTTTTAAAAAGGATAAGAAAGAAACAAAGAACTGGCAGGCCTGCCATCCTTATCTCTGTCTGTCTGTCTGTCTGTCTGTCTGTCTGTCTGATCCTCTGGTACTGGATATGGGCCACCATTTAGTTGCTGGTAGTTTATCCAAGGTTCTCTGGAAGAGGAGACAATGCTGTAAATTGTTGAGCCCTTTCAGTGGCCCCACCCTTCATTAAATTTTTAGAAGTATATCTGAGGCTGTGTTTATGTACATCATAATCAGACCATAAGAGTGATTTAGATTCTCCAGAAACTGACACCCTCTTCTGTAGTGTCTGAAGACAGCTACAGTGTACTTATATCTAATAAATACATAAATAAATAAATAAACAAATAAATAAATAAATAAATAAATAAATAAACATTTTTTAAAAAGGATCAGACAGAAAGAAAGACCAGGCAGGCCTGCCACCCTTATCTCTGTCTGTCTGTCTGTCTGTGTGAAACCCTGGAACTGGAAGTGGGCCACCATATAGTTGCTGGTAGTTTATCCAAGGTTCTCTGGAAGAGGAGACAGTGCTTTTAAATGTTGAGCCCTTTCTGTAGCCCCACCCATCTTTCAATTTTTAGAAGTATATGTGAGGCTGTGTTTATGTACATCATATGCAGACCATAAGAGGGATTTAGATTCTCCAGAATCTGACACCCTCTTCTGGAGTGTCTGAAGACAGCTACAGTTTACTTATATCTAATAAATACATAAATAAATAAATAAATAAATGAATAAATAAATAAATAAATAAACATTTTTTAAAAAGGATAAGAAAGTAAGAAAGACCAGGCAGGCCTGCCACCCTTATCTCTGTCTGTCTGTCTGTCTGTCTGTCTGATACCCTGGAACTGTAGATTGGCCACCATAGTGTTGCTGGTAGTTGATTCCAGGTTCTCTGGAAGAGGAGACAATGCTGTTAATTGTTGAGCCCTTTCATTGGCCCCACCCATCTTTAAATATTTAGAAGTATATGTGAGGCTGTGTTTATGTACATCATATGCAGACCATAAATGTGATTTAGATTCTCCAGAATCTGACACCCTCTTCTGGAGTGTCTGAAGACAACTACAGTGTACTTATATCAAATAAATAAATAAATAAATAAATAAATAAATAAATAAATAAACATTTTATAAACAGGATAAGAAAGAAAGAAAGACCAGGCAGGCCTGCCATCCTTATCTCTGTCTCTCTGTCTGTCTGTCTACAGTCTGTCTGATCCCCTTGGACTAGAGATGGGCCACCATATAATTGCTGGTAGTTGATCCCAGGTTCTCTGGAAGAGGAGTCAGTGCTGTTAATTGTTGAGCCCTTTCAGTAGCCCAACCAATCTTTAAATTTTTAGAAGTATATGTGAGGCTGTGTTCATGTACATCATATACATACCATAAGAGGGATTTAGATTCTCCAGAATCTGACACCCTCTTCTGGAGTGTCTGAAGACAGCTACAGTGTACTTATATCTAATAAATACATAAATAATTAAATAAACATTTTTTAAAACGATAAGAAAGAAAGACCAGGCAGGCCTGCCATCCTTATCTCTGTCTGTCTGTCTGTCTGATCCCCTGGAACTGGAGATGGGCCACCATATAGTTGCTGGTAGTTGATTTCAGGTTCTCTGGAAGAGGACACAATGCTGTTAATTGTTGAGCCCTTTCAGTGGCCCAACACATCTTTAAATTTTTAGAAGTATATGTGAGGCTGTGTTCATGTACATCATATGCAACCATAAGAGGGATATAGATTCTCCAGAATTTACACCCTCTTCTGGAGAGTCTGAAGACAGCTACAGTGTACTTATATCTAATAAATACATAAATAAATAAACAAATAAATAAATAAATAAATAAACAAATAAATAAACATTTTTTAAAAAGGATTAGAAAGAAAGAAAAATCAGGCAGGCCTGCCATCCTTATCTCTGTCTGTATGTCTGTCTGTCTTATCCCCTGGAACTTGAGATGGGCCACCATATAGTTGCTGGTAGTTGATCCCACGTTCTCTGGAAGAAGAGACAATGCTGTTAATTGTTGAGCCCTTTCAGTGGGCCCACCCATCTTTAAATTTTTAGAAGTATATGCGAGGCTGTGTTTATGTACATCATATGCAGACCATAAGAGGGATTTAGATTCTCCAGAAGATGAGACCCTCTTCTAGAGTGTTTGAAGACAGCTACAGTGTACTTATATCTAATAAATACATAAATAAATAAATAATCATTATCTAAAAAGTATAAGTAAGAAAGAAAGACCAGGCAGGCCTCCATCCTTATCTCTTTCTGTCTGTCTGTCTGTCTGATACCCTGGAACTTGAGATGGGCCACCATATAGTTGCTGGTAGTTTATCCAATGTTCTCTGGAAGAGGAGACAATGCTGTTAATTATTGAGCACTTTCTGTGGCCCCACCCATCTTTAAATTTTTAGAAGTATATGTGAGGCTGTGTTTATGTACATCATATGCAGACCATAAGAGGGATTTAGATTCTCCAGAATCTGACACCCTCTCTTGGAGTGTCTGAAGACGGCTACAGTGTACTTATATCTAATAAATAAATAAATAAATAAATAAATAAATAAATAAACAAACTTTTTTTAAGGATAAGAAATAAAGAAAGACCAGGCAGGCCTGCCATCCTTATCTCTGTCTCTCTGTCTGTCTGTCTGTCTGATCCACTGGACTGGAGATGGGCCACCATATAGGTGCTGGTAGTTTATCCCAGGTTCTCTGTAAGCGGAGACAATGTTGTTAATTGTTGAGCTTTTAGAGTGGCCCCAACCTTCTTTAAATTTTTAGAAGTATATGTGAGGCTGTGTTTATGTACATCATATGCAGACCATAAGAGGTATTCAGATTCTCGAGATTCTAACACCCTCTACTGGAGAGTCTGAAGACAGCTACAGTGTACCTATATCTAATAAATAAATAAATAAATAAATAAATATATATATAAATAAATAAATAAATAAATAAATAAATAAATAAATAAATAAACATTTTTTAAAAAGGATAAGAAAGAAAGAAAGACCAGGCAGGCCTGCCTTCCTTACCTCTGTTTGTCTGTCTGTCTGTCTGTCGTTCTGATCCCATGGAACTGGGGATGGGCCACCATATAGTTGTTGGTAGTTGATCCCAGGTTCTCTGGAAGAGGAGACAACGCTGTTAATTGTTGAGCCCTTTCAGTGGCCCCACCAATCTTTAAATTTTTAGAAGTATACATGAGTCTGTGTTTATGTACATCTTATGCAGACCATAAAAGGGATTTAGATTCTCCAGAATCTGACACACTTTTCTGGAGTGTCTGAAGACAGCTACAGTGTACTTATATCTAATAAATAAATAAATAAATAAATAAATAAATAAATAAATAAACATTTTTTCAAAAGGATAAGAAAGAAAGAAAGACCAGGCAGGCCTGCCATCCTTATCTCTGACTGTCTGTATGTCTGTCTGTCTGATCCCCTGGAACTGGAGATGGGCCACCATATAGTTGCTGGTAGTTGATCCGAGGTTCTCTGGAAGAGGAGACAATGCTGTTCATTGTTGAGCCCTTTCAATGGCCCCACCCATCTTTAAATGTTTAGAACTGTATGTGAGGCTCTGTTTATGTACATCATATGCAGGCCATAAGAGGGATTTAGATTCTCCATAATCTGACACCCTCTTCTGGAGTGTCTGAAGACAGCTACAGTGTACTTATATATAATAAATACATAAATAAATAAATAAATAAATAAACATTTTTTTAATTAAATGATAAGAAAAAAAGAAAGACCAGGTAGGACTGCCATCCATATCTCTGTCTGTCTGTCTGTCTGTCTGTCTGATCCCTGGGAACTGGAGATGAGCCACCATATAGTTGCTGGTAGTTGATCCCAGGTTCTCTGGAAGAGGAGACAATGCTGTTAATTGTAGAGCCCTTTCAGTGGCCCCACCCTTCATTAAATTTTTAGAAGTATATCTGAGGCTGTGTTTATGTACATCATATGCAGACCAGAAGATGGTTTTAGATTCTTCAGAACCTGACACCCTCTACTGGAGATCTTAAGACAGCTACAGTGTACTTATATCTAAAAAATACATAAATAAATAAATTAATAAATAAATAAACATTTTTTAAAAAGGATAAGGAAGAAAGTAAAATCAGGCAGTCCTGCCATCCTTATCTCTGTCTGTCTGTCTGTCTGTCTGTCTGTCTGTCTGATCCTCTGGAACTGGATATGGGCCACCATATATTTGCTGGTAGTTTTTCCCAAGTTCTCTGGAAGAGGAGACAATGATGTTAATTGTTCAGTCCTTTCAGTGGCCACAGCCATCTTTAAATTTTTAGAAGTAAATGTGAGGCTGAATTTATGTACATCATATGCAGATCATAAGAGTGATTTAAATTCTCCAGAATCTGACACCCTCTTCTGGAGTGTCTGAAGACAACTACAGTTTACTTATATCTAATAAATAAATAAATAAATAAATAAATAAATGAGTAAATAAATAAATAAATAAATAAATAAACATTTTTTAAAAAGGATAAGAAAGTAAGAAAGACCAGGCATTCCTGCCACCCTTATCTCTGTCTGTCTGTCTGTCTGTCTGTCTGATACCCTGGAACTGGAGATGGGCCACCATAGTGTTGCTGGTAGTTTATCCCAGGTTCTCTGGAAGAGGAGACAATGCTGTTAATTGTTGAGCCCTTTCAGTGGCCCCACCCATTTTTAAATTTTTAGAAGAAAATGTGAGTCTGTGTTTATGTACATCATATGCAGACCCTAAGAGGGATTTAGATTCTCCAGAATCTGACACCCTCTTCTGCAGTGTCTAAAGACAGCTACAGTGTACTTATATCTAATAAATACATATATAAAAAATAAATATTTTTAAAAAGGATAAGAAAGAAAGAAAGACCAGGCAGGCCTGCCATCCTTATCTCTGTCTGTCTGTCTGTCTGTTTGATACCCTGGTACTGGAGATGGGCCACCCTATAGTTGCTGGTAGTTGATCCCAGGATCTCTGATGAGTAGACAATGCTGTTAATTGTTGAGACCTTTCAGTGGCCCCACACATCTTTAAATTTTTAGAAGTATATGTGAGGCTGTGTTTATGTACATCATATGCAGACCATAAGAGGGGTATAGATTCTCCAGAATCTGACACCCTCTTCTGGACTGTCTGAAGATAGCTTAAGTGTACTTATATCTAATAAATACATAAATAAATAAATAAATAAATAAATAAATAAATAAATAAATAAATAAACAAACATTTTTTAAAAAGAATAAGATAGAAAGAAAGACCAGGCTGGACTGTCATCCTTATCTATGTCTGTCTGTCTGTCTCTCTGTCTGTCTGTCTGTCTGATCTCCTGGAACTGGAGATGGGCCACCATATAGTTGCTGGTAGTTGATCCCAGGTACTCTGAAGAGGAGACAATTCTGTTAATTGTTCAGCCCTTTCAGTGGCCCCACTCATCTTTAAATTTCTAGAAGTAAATGTGATGCTGTGTTTATGTACATCATATTCAGACCGTAAGTGGGATTTACATTCTCCAGAATCTGACATCGTCTTTTGGAGTGTCTATGACGGATACAGTGTACATATATCTAATAAATACATACATAAATAAATAAATAAATAAATAAATAAATAAACATTTTTTAAAATGGATAAGAAAAAAAGAAAGACCAGCAGGCCTGCCATCCTTATCTCTGTCTGTCTGTCTGTCTGTCTGTCAGTCTGATCCCCTGGAACTGGAATGGGCCCCATATATTTGCTGGTAGTTGATCCGAGGTTCTCTGGAAGAGGAGACAATGCTGTTAATTGTTGAGTCCTTTCAGTGGCCCCAAACATCTTTAAATTTTTAGAAGTATATGTGAGTCTGTGTTTATGTACATCATATGCAGACCATAAGAGGGATTTAGATTCTCCAGAATCTGACAACATCTTCTGAAGTGTCTGAAGACAGCTACAGTGTACTTATATCTAATAAATACATAAATAAAAATAAATAAATAAATAAATAAACAATTTTTCAACAGTATAATAAAGAAAGAAAGACCAGGCAAGCCTGCCATCCTTATCTCTGTCTGTCTGTCTGTCTGTCTGATCCCCTGGAACTGGAGATGGGCCACCATATAGTTGCTGGTAGTTCATCCCAGGTTCTCTGGAAGAGGAGACAATGCTGTTAATTGTTGAGCCCTTTAAGTGGCCCCACCCATCTTTAAATTTTTAGAAGTATATGTGAGGCTGTGTTTATGTACATCATATGCAGACCATAAGAGGGATATAGATTCTCCAGAATCTGACACCTTCTTCGGGAGTGTTTGAAGACAGCTACAGTGTACTTATATCTAATAAATACATACGTAAATTAATAAACATTTTTTAAAAAGGATAAGAAAGAAAGAAAGACCAGGCAGGCCTGCCATCCTTATCTCTGTCTGTCTGTATGTCTGTCTGTCTGTCTATCTGATCCCCTGGAACTGGAGATGGGTCACCATATAGTTGCTGGTAGTTGATCCCAGATTCTCTGGAAGAAGAGACAATGCTGTTAATTGTTGAGCCCTCTCAATTGCCCCGCCCATCTTTAAATTTTTAGAAGTATATGTGAGGCTGTGTTTATGTACATCATATGCATACCATAAGAGGGATTTAGATACTCCAGAATCTGACACCCTCTTCTGGAGTGTCTGAAGACAGCTACAGTGTACTTATATCTAATAAATTCATAAATAAACAAATAAACATTTTAAAAAAGGATAATAACGAAATAGAGACCAGGCAGGCCTGCCATCCTTGTCTGTCTGTCTGTCTTTCTGTCTGATCCCCTGGAACTGGAGTTGGGCCACCATATAATTGCTGGTAGTTGATCCCAGGTTCTCTGGAAGAGGAGTCAGTGCTGTTAATTGTTCAGCCCTTTCAGTAGCCCAACCCATCTTTAAATTTTTAGAAGTATATGTGAGGCTGTGTTTATGTACATCATATACATACCATAAGAGGGATTTAGATATTCCAGAATCTGACACCCTCTTCTGGCGTGTCTGAAGACAGCTACAGTGTACTTATATCTAATAAATACATAAATAATTAAATAAACATTTTTTTAAAACGATAAGAAAGAAAGAAAGACCAGGCAGGCCTGCCATCCTTATCTCTGTCTGTCTGTCTGTCTGATCCCCTGGAACTGGAGATAGGCCACCATACAGTTGCTGGTAGTTGATTTCAGGTTCTCTGGAAGAGGAGACAATGCTGTTAATTGTTGAGCCCTTTCAGTGGCCCCACACATCTTTAAATTTTTAGAAGTATATGTGAGGCTGTGTTCATGTACATCATATGCAACCATAAGAGGGATATAGATTCTCCAGAATCTGACACCCTCTTCTGGAGAGTCTGAAGACAGCTACAGTGTACTTATATCTAATAAATACATAAATAAATAAACAAATAAATAAATAAATAAACAAATAAATAAATAAATAAACAAATAAATAAACATTTTTTAAAAAGGATAAGAAAGAAAGAAAAATCAGGCAGGCCTGCCATCCTTATCTCTGTCTGTCTGTCTGTCTGTCTTATCCCCTGGAACTTGAGATGGGCCACCATATAGTTGCTGGTAGTTGATCCCACGTTCTCTGGAAGAAGAGACAATGCTGTTAATTGTTTAGCTTTTTGAGTGGGCCAACCCATCTTTAAATTTTTAGAAGTATATGCGAGGCTGTGTTTATGTACATCATATGCAGACCATAAGAGGGATTTAGATTCTCCAGAAGATGAGACCCTCTTCTAGAGTGTTTGAAGACAGCTACAGTGTACTTATATCTAATAAATACATAAATAAATAAATAAACATTTTCTAAAAAGTATAAGTAAGAAAGAAAGACCAGGCAGGCCTCCATCCTTATCTCTTTCTGTCTGTCTGTCTGTCTGATACCCTGGAACTGCAGATGGGCCACCATATAGTTGCTGGTAGTTGATCCCAGGTTCTCTGGAAGAGGAGACAATGATGTTAATTGTTGAGCCCTTTCAGTGGTCCTACCCATCTTTAAATTTTTAGAAGTATATGTGAGGCTGTGTTTATGTACATCATATGCAGACCATAAGAGGGATTTAGATTCTCCAGAATCTGACACCCTCTTCTGGAGTGTCTGAAGACAGCTACTGTGTACTTATATCTAATAAATACATAAATAAATAATTAAAAAAACATTATTTAAAAAGGATAAGAAAAAAGAAAGACCAGGCAGGCCTGCCACCCTTATCTCTGTCTGTCTGTCTGTCTGTCTGATACCCTGGAACTGGAGATGGGCCACCATAGTGTTGCTGGAAGTTTATCCCAGGTTCTCTGGAAGAGGAGACAATGCTGTTAATTGTTGAGCCCTTTCAGTGGCCCCACCCATCTTTAAATTTTTAGAAGAAAATGTGAGTCTGTGTTTATGTACATCATATGCAGACCCTAAGAGGGATTTAGATTCTCCAGAATCTGACACCCTCTTCTGCAGTGTCTAAAGACAGCTACAGTGTACTTATATCTAATAAATACATATATAAAAAATAATTTTTTTTAAAAAGGATAAGAAAGAAAGAAAGACCAGGCAGGCCTGCCATCCTTATCTCTGTCTGTCTGTCTGTCTGTTTGATACCCTGGTACTGGAGATGGGCCACCATATAGTTACTGGTAGTTGATCCCAGGCTCTCTGGAAGAGGAGACAATGCTGTTAATTGTTGAGCCATTTCAGTGGCCCCACCCATCTTTGAATTTTTAGAAGTAAAGTTGAGCTGTGTTTATGTACATCATATGCAGACCATAAGAGGGATTTAGATTCTCCAGAATCTGACACCCTCTTCTGGATTGTTTGAAGACAGCTACATTGTACTTATATCTAATAAATACATAAATAAATAAATAAACATTTTTTAAAAAGGATAAAAAAGAAAGAAAGACCAGGCAGGCCTGCCATCCTTATCCTTGTCTCTCTGTCTGTCTGTCTGATAACATGGAACTGGAGATGGGCCACCATAAAGTTGCTGGTAGTTGATCCCAGGATCTCTGATGAGTAGACAATGCTGTTAATTGTTGAGACCTTTCAGTGGCCCCACACATCTTTAAATTTTTAGAAGTATATGTGAGGCTGTGTTTATGTACATCATATGCAGACCATAAGAGGGATATAGATTCTCCAGAATCTGACACCCTCTTCTGGAGTGTCTGAAGATAGCTAAAGTGTACTTATATCTAATAAATAAATAAATAAATAAATAAATAAATAAATAAATAAACAAACAAACAAACATTTTTTAAAAAGAATAAGATAGAAAGAAAGACCAGGCTGGACGGTCATCCTTATCTATGTCTGTCTGTCTGTTTCTCTGTCTGTCTGTCTGTCTGATCTCCTGGAACTGGAGATGGGCCACCATATAGTTGCTGGTAGTTGATCCCAGGTACTCTGAAGAGGAGACAATTCTGTTAATTGTTCAGCCCTTTCAGTGGCCCCACTCATCTTTAAATTTCTAGAAGTAAATGTGATGCTGTGTTTATGTACATCATATTCAGACCGTAAGAGGGATTTAGATTCTCCAGAATCTGACACCGTCTTTTGGAGTGTCTATGACGGATACAGTGTACATATATCTAATAAATACATACATAAATAATAAATAAATAAATAAATAAATAAATAAATAAATAAATAAACATTTTTTAAAAAGGATAAGAAAAAAAGAAAGACCAGCAGGCCTGCCATCCTTATCTCTGTCTGTCTGTCTGTCTAATCCCCTGGAACTGGAGATGGGCCACCATATAGTTGCTGGTAGTTGATCCCAGGTTCTCTGGAAGAGGAGACAATGCTGTTAATTGTTGAGCGCTTTCAGTGGCCCCACACATCTTCAAATTTTTAGAAGTATATGTGAGTCTGTGTTTATGTACATCATATGCAGACCAAAAGAGGGATTTAGATTCTCCACAATCTGACACCCTCTTCTGGAGTGTCTGAAGACAGCTACAGTGTACTTATATCTAATAAATAAATAAATAAATAAATAAATAAATAAATAAATAAATGAATGAATAAATAAATAAATAAATAAATAAATAAGTAAATAAACAAACATTTTTTAAAAAGGATAAGAAAAAAAGAAAGACCAGCAGGCCTGCCATCCTTATCTCTGTCTGTCTGTCTGTCTGTCTGTCAGTCTGATCCCCTGGAACTGGAATGGGCCCCATATATTTGCTGGTAGTTGATCCGAGGTTCTCTGGAAGAGGAGACAATGCTGTTAATTGTTGAGTCCTTTCAGTGGCCCCACACATCTTTAAATTTTTAGAAGTATATGTGAGTCTGTGTTTATGTACATCATATGCAGACCATAAGAGGGATTTAGATTCTCAAGAATCTGACAACATCTTCTGAAGTGTCTGAAGACAGCTACAGTGTACTTATATCTAATAAATACATAAATAAAAAAAATAAATAAATAAATAAACATTTTTTCAACAGTATAATAAAGAAAGAAAGACCAGGCACGCCTGCCATCCTTATCTCTGTCTGTCTGTCTGTCTGATCCCCTGGAACTGGAGATGGGCCACCATATAGTTGCTGGTAGTTCATCCCAGGTTCTCTGGAAGAGGAGACAATGCTGTTAATTGTTGAGCCCTTTCTTTAGTGACCCCACCCATCTTTAAATTTTTAGAAGTATATGTGAGGCTGTGTTTATGTACATCATATGCAGACCATAAGAGGGATTTAGATTCTCCAGAATCTGACACCCTCTTCTGGAGTGTCTGAAGACAGCTACAGTGTACTTATATCTAAAAAATACATAAATAAATAAATAAACATTTTTTAAAAAGGATAAGAAAGAAAGAAAGACCAGGCAGGCCTGCCATCCTTATCTCTGTCTTTCTGTCTGTCTGTTTGTCTGTCTGATCCCCTGTAACTGGAGATGGGCCAACATATAGTTGCTGGTAGTTGATCCCAGGTTCTCTGGAAGAGGAGACAATGCTGTTAATTGTTGGTTCCTTTCAGTGGCCCCAACCATCTTTAAATTTTTAGAAGAATATGTGAGGCCTTGTTTATGTACATCATATGCAGAACATAAATGGGATTTATGTTCTGCAGAATCAAACACCCTCTTCTGGAGTGTCTGAAGATAGCTATAGTGTACTTATATCTAATAAATACATAAATAAATTAATAAACCTTTTTTAAAATGATAAGAAAGAAAGAAAGACCAGGCAGGCCTGCCATCCTTATCTCTGTCTGTCTATCTGTGTGTCTGTCTGATCCCCTGGAACTGGAGATGGGCCACCATATAATTACTGGTTATTGATCCCAGGTTCTCTGGAAGAGGAGACAATGCTGTTAATTGTTGATCCCTTTTAGTGGCCCCACCCATCTTTAAATTTTTAGAAGTATATGTGAGGCTGTGTTTATGTACATCATATGCAGACCATAAGAGGGATTTAGATTCTCCAGAATCTGACAACCTCTTCTGGAGTGTCTGAAGACAAGTATTGTGTACTTATATCTAATAAATACATTAAAAATAAATAAATAAATAAATAAATAAATAAATAAAAATAAATAAATAAACATTTTTTTTAAACGGAGAAGAAAGAAAGAAAGACCATGCTGGCCTGCCATCCTTATCACTTTCTGTCTGTCTGTCTGTCTGTCTGATCCCCTGTAACTGGAGATGGGACACCATATAGTTGCTGGTAGTTGATCCCAGGTTCTCTGGAAAAGGAGACAATGCTGTTAATTGTTGAGACCTTTCAGTGGCCCCACCCATCTTTAATTTTTAGAAGTATATGTGAGGCTATGTTTATGTACATCAAATGCAGACCATAAGAGGGATTTAGATTCTCCAGCATATGACACCCTCTTCTGGAGTGTCTGAAGACAGCTACAGTGTACTTATGTCTAATAAATACTTAAATAAACAAATAAACATTTTTAAATAAGGATAATAAAGAAAGAAAATCCAGGCAGGCCTTCCATCCTTATATCTGTCTGTCTGTCTGTCTGTCTGATTCCCTGGAACTGGAGATGGGCCACCATATAGTTGCTGGTAGTTGATCCAGGTTCTCTGGAAGAGGAGACAATGCTGTTAATTGTTGAGCCCTTTCAGTGGCCCCACACATCTTTAAATTTTTAGAAATATATGTGAGGCTGTGTTATGTACATCATATGCAGACCATAAGAGGTATTTAGATTCTCCAGAATCTGATACCCTCTTCTGGAGTGTCTGAAGACAGCTACAGTGTACTTATATCTAATAAATAAATAAATAAATAAATAAATAAATAAATAAATAAATAAATAAATACACATTTTTTAAAAGGATAAGAAAAAAAGAAAGACTAGCAGGCCTGCCATCCTTATCTCTGTCTGTCTGTCTGTCTGTCTGTCTCATCCCCTGGAACTGGAGATGGGCCACCACATAGTTGCTGGTAGTTTAATCCCAGGTTCTCTGGAAGAGGAGACAATGCTGTTAATTGTTGAGCCCTTTCAGTGGCCCCACACATCTTTAAATTTTTAGAAATATATGTGAGGCTGAGTTTATGTACATTGTATGTAGACCATAAGAGGGATTTATATTCTCCAGAATCTGATACCCTCTTCTGGAGTGTCTGAAGACAGCTACAGTGTACTTATATCTAATAAATACATAAATAAATAAATAAATAAACATGTTTTAAAAAGGATAAGAAAGAAAGAAAAACCAGGCAGGCCTGCCATCCTTGTCTGTCTGTCTGTCTGTCTCTCTGATCCCCTGGATCTGGAGATGGGCCACCATATAGTTGCTGGTAGTTGATCCCAGGTTCTCTGGAAGAGGAGACAATGCTGTTAATTGTTGAGCCCTCACAGTGGCCCCACCCATCTTTAAATTTTTAGAAATAAATGTGAAGCTGTTTTTATGTACATCATATGCATATCATAAGAGGGATTTAGATTATCCAGAATCTGACACCCTCTTCCTGAGTGTCTGAAGACAGCTACAGTGTACTTATATATAATAAATTCATAAATAAATAAATAAACCTTTTTAAACGGATAAGAAAGAAATAAAAACCAGGAAGGCCTGCCATCCTTGTCTGTATGTCTGTCTGTCTGTCTGATCGCCTGGAACTGGAGATGGGCCACCATATAGTTGCTGGTAGTTGATCCCAGGTTCTCTGGAAGAGGAGACAATGCTGTTAATTTTTGAGCCCTTTCAGTGGCCCCACCCATCTTTAAATTTTTATAAGTATATGTGAGGCTGTGTTCATGTACATCATATGCAGACCATTAGAGGGATTTAGATTCTCCAGAATCTGACACCCTCTTCTGGAGTGTCTGAAGACAGCTACAGTGTACTTATATCGAATAAATAAATAAATAAATAAATAAATAAATAAATAAACATTTTTTAAAAGGATAAGAAAGAATGAAAGACCAGGTAGGCCTGCCATCCTTAACTCTATCTGTCTGTATCTCTGTCTGTCTGTCTGATCCCCTGGAACTGGAGATGGGCCACCATATAGTTGCTGGTAGTTGATCCCAGGTTCTCTGGAAGAGGAGACAATGATGTTAATTGTTGAGCCCTTTCAGTGGTCCTACCCATCTTTAAATTTTTAGAAGTATATGTGAGGCTGTGTTTATGTACATCATATGCAGACCATAAGAGGGATAGAGATTCTCCAGAATCTGAAACCCTCTTCTGGAGTGTCTGAAGACAGCTACAGTGTACTTATATCTAATAAATAAATAAATAAATAAATAAATAAATAAATAAATAAATAAATAAATAAATATACATTTTTTAAAAGGGATAAGAAAGAAAGAAAAACCAGGCAGGCTTCCATCCTTGTCTGTCTTTCTCTCTGTCTGTCTGTCTTGCCTAGCCCCTTGCGTTGCCTAGCCTAGCCCTTTGCCTTGCCTAGCCCAGCCCCTTGCCTAGCCTAGCCTAGCCCAGCCCTGCCTTGCCTAGCCCTGCCTATCCCTGTCTTTAACCAGGCTGGCCTCGAACTCAGAAACTGACTGCCTCTGCCTCCAGAATGCTCTCATTAAGAGCTCGAGCCACCACTGACTGTTGGGTTTTCTAAGTCTTACATAGGTATGGTCTGTTTCTCAACTGTGAAACCCTAATTAACACATGTAGTCTGTCCTAGGTCAGCCATAGCTACAGACTGAGGCCTTTTCTAAAACAAAACAAAAGAAAACAAAAAAATAGAAATAATAAAATAAATAAATTAAGAAACCACATGATATCTTTTCTTTCTTTCAATGATACTCAGAGTTTGAAGCAGTTCACCCATGAGACCTCAGCTCCGGACATTGAGGCTGTTTCCCTAACAAGTATTATGGCTGAACCTGAGGGGTTCTACTGCTGATTTGTGTCCCCCACTTTAAAAAAATAGTTGTTTTCAAAGGCTGCAGGTTCTTAGCTCTGTTCCTTGTTACAGTTGAGTCACAGCCCTGAAAGTTCAGTGGTAGTTAAAGGCACTGAGAAGGGCTTCCTATAGACATCAAAGACCAAGTCTTTGTTATTAAAAAGTTAATCTGGATTCCCCCACACCCTGGCATCCTTAGAATTCCTAGAAAGGAAGGCAGGGACCTGGGCAGAAGGGTGCAAGGCTACTGGTGTTTGTAAGAGGTAACAGAAAGCTTTCTCTTGTTGGTACCCTACCCCAAGTTACACTGTCACTTCTTTTTCCTAGTTGTTGTTTTGTAGGTTTGTATTCTCAACATAGACCCTTTTCCTTCCTAACCTTGGCTGTCCTGAACCTTACTGTCCTTGAACTCAGTGATTTGCCTGTCTTGCTGGGATGAAACTGTGAGCTACCATCCAGAAGGAAGCACCCTGCTGAGGTTAGATTGGGGTCTCTTCCATTTTCCTCTATGAACATGCATATGGCAGGCCTGTTCTTTCTTTTTTACTTTTCCTTTTCTTATTAAAGATTTATTTATTTATTATATTTAAGTATGCTGTAGCTATCTTCAGACAGTCCAGAAGAGGGTGTCAGATTCTGAAGAATCTAAATCATTCTTATTGTCTGCATATGATGTATATAAACACAGCCTCACATATACTCAAAAAAAAAAAAAAAGAAAGAAAGATGTGGCTACAGAGAGGGCTCAACAATTAAGAGCATTGTCTCCTCTTCCAGAGAACCTGGGCTCAATTACCAGTATTATATATGGTGGCCCATCTCCAGTTCCAGGGGATCTAATACTCTGTTCTGGAGTCTGTGGCACAGCATACACATGCAAAACATTCTTACACAATCATTGAGAGAGGAGAGAGAGGGGTTGAGAGAGAGGGGAGGTAATCATACCTCCTGACGAGTTTGAAGACCTGAGCTTCATCACTCACACAAATAAATAAATGCAAAATATTTTTAAAAAATAAACTCTGCCATTGCCCTTTAAAAATTCCTAGAAAACAAGTTTTATAAGCAACAGTTATATTTACTATATCTAAAGTACAGTCATGAGCATATTCTCTAAATAGAAAAAGGCCTGTTAGTCTTAGAAATGGAAAAGACAAACCAAGGAAGGTTTGCAATTACATAATGAGGCAGCTCAGCCCAGCTCTTAGGTTGGAAATAATACTGGAGAATAGGATACACCTGAAGACAGCCATCCATTGCTTTTTGTTTTGGAGGCTGAAAGGATACACCTGAAGACAGCCAATGCTGTGTGATGGTGATCTGGTATTTTTTTTTTTTTAATTTTTAAAAACTTTAACACTTTTTATAAAACCTTTTTCTTTCTTTCTTTCTTTCTTTCTTTCTTTCTTTCTTTCTTTCTTTCATTTTTAAAAACTTTAACACTTTTTATAAAACTCTTTCTTTCTTTCTTTCTTTCTTTCATTTTTAAAAACTTTAACACTTTTTATAAAACTCTTTCTTTCTTTCTTTCTTTCTTTCTTTCTTTCTTTCTTTCATTTTTAAAAACTTTAACACTTCTTATAAAACTCTTTCTTTCTTTCTTTCTTTCTTTCATTTTTAAAAACTTTAACACTTTTTATAAAACTCTTTCTTTCTTTCTTTCTTTCTTTCTTTCTTTCTTTCATTTTTAAAAACTTTAACACTTTTTATAAAACTCTTTCTTTCTTTCTTTCTTTCTTTCTTTCTTTCTTTCTTTCTTTCATTTTTAAAAACTTTAACACTTTTTATAAAACTCTTTCTTTCTTTCTTTCTTTCTTTCTTTCTTTCTTTCTTTCTTTCTTTCATTTATTTATTAGATATAAGTACACTGTAGATGTCTTCAGACACTCCAGAAGAGGGTATCAGTTTCTGGAGAATCTAAATCCCTCTTATGGTCTGCATACAATGTATATAAACACAGCCTCACATATACTTCTAAAAATTTAAAGATGGGTGGGGCCACTGAAAGGGCTCAACAATTAACAGCATTGTCTCCTCTTCCAGAGAACCTGGGATCAACTACCAGCAACTATATGGTGGCCCATCTCCAGTTCCAGGCGATCAGACAGACAGACAGACAGACAGACAGAGATAAATAAATAAATAAATAAATAAATAAATAAATAAATAAATAAACATTTTTAAAAATGGATAAGAAAGAAAGAAAGACCAGGCAGGCATGCCATCCTTATCCTTGTCTGTTTCTCTGTCTGTCTGTCTGATCCCCTGGAACTGGAGATGGGCCACCATATAGTTGATGGTAGTTGATCCCAGGTTCTCTGGAGAGGAGATAATGCTGTTAATTGTTGAGCCCTTTCAGTGGTCCCACCCATCTTTAAATTTTTAGAAGTATATGTGAGTCTCTGTTTATGTATATCATATGCAGACCATAACAAGAATTTAGATTCTCCAGAATCTGACACCCTCTACTGGAGTGTCTGAAGACAGCTACAGTGTAATTATATCTAATAAATTCATAAATAAACAAATAAACATTTTTTAAAAAGGATAATAAAGAAAGAGAGACCAGGCAGGCCTGCCATCCTTGTCTGTCTGTCTGTCTGTCTGATCCCCGGAACTGGAGATGGGCCACCATATAATTGCTGGTAGTTTATCCCAGGTTCTCTGGAAGAGGAGACAATGCTGTTAATTGTTGAGCCCTTTCAGTGGCCCCACCCATCTTTAAGTTTTTAGAGGTATATGTGAGGCTGTGTTCATGTACATCATATGCAGATCATAAGAGGGATATAGATTCTCCAGAATCTGACACCCTCTTCGGGAGTGTTTGAAGACAGCTACCGTGTACTTTTATCTAATAAATACATACATAAATTAATAAACATTTTTAAAAAGGATAAGAAAGAAAGAAAGACCAGTCAGGCCTGCCACCTTGTCTGTCTGTCTGTCTGTCTGTCTCTCTATCTGTCAGATCCCCTGGAACTGGAGATGGGCCACCATATAGTTGCTGGTAGTTGATCCCAGGTACTCTGGAAGAGGAGACAATGCTGTTAGTTGTTGAGCCCTTTCAGTAGCCCCACCCATCTTTAAATTTTTAGAAGTATATGTGAGGTTGTGTTTATGTACATCATATGCAGACCATACGAGGGATTTAGATTCTCCAGAATCTGACACCCTCTTCTGGAGTGTCTGAAGACAGCTACATTGTACTTATATCTAATAAATACATAAATAAATAAATAAATATATACATACATAAATAAATAAACATTTTTTAAAAAGGATAAGAAAAAAAGAAAGACCAGGCAGGCCTGCCATCCTTATCTCTGTCTGTCTGTCTGTCTGTCTGATCCACTGGAACGAAAGATGGGCCACCATATAGTTGCTCATTGTTGATCCCAGGTTCTCTGGAAGAGGAGTCAATGCTGTTAATTATTGAGCCCTTTCTGGGGCCCCACCCATCTTTAAATTTTTAGAACTATATGTGAGGCTGTGTTTATGTACATCATATGCAGACCATAAGAGGGATTTATATTCTCCAGAATCTGACACCCTTTTCTGGAGTGACTGAAGACAACTACAGTGTACTTATATCTAATAAATAAATAAATAAATAAATAAATAAATAAATAAATAAATAAATAAACATTTTTAAAAATGGATAAGAAAGAAAGAAAGAAAGACCAGGCAGGCCTGCCATCCTTATCTCTGTCTATCTGTCTGTCTGTCTGATACCCTGGAACTGGAGATGGGCCACCATATAGTTGCTGGTAGTTGATCCCAGTTTCTCTGCAAGAGGAGACAATGCTGTTAATTTTTGAGCCCTTTCAGTGGCCCCACCCATCTTTAAATTTTTAGAAGAATTTGTGAGGCTGTGTTTATGTACATCATATGCAGACCATAAGAGGGATTTAGATTTTTCAGAATCTGACACCCTCTTCTGGAGTGTCTGAAGACAGCTAGAGTGTACTTATATCTAATAAATACATAAATAAATAAATAAACATGTTTTAAAAAGGATAAGAAAGAAATAAAAACCAAGCAGGCCTGCCTTCCTTGTCTGTTTGTCTATCTGTCTATCTGATCCCCTGAAACTGGAGATGGGCCACCATATTTTTGCTGGTAGTTGATCCCAGGTTCTCTGGAAGAGGAGACAATGCTGGTATTTGTTGAGCCCTTTAAGTGGCCCCACCCATCTTTAAATTTTTAGAAGTATATGTGAGGCTGTGTTTATATACATCATATGGAGACCATAAGAGGGATTTAGATTCTCCGTAATCTGACACCCTATTCTGGAGTGTCTGAAGACAGCTACTGTGTACTTATATCTAATAAATACATACATAAATAAATAAATAAACATTTTTTAAAAGGATAAGAAGGAAAGAAAGACCAGGTAGGCCTGCCATCCTTATCTCTGTCTGTCAGTCTGTCTGTCTGATCCCCTGGAACTAGAGATGGGCCACCATATAGTTGCTGGTAGTTGATCCCAGGTTCTCTGGAAGAGGAGACAATGCTGTTAATTGTTGAGCCCTTTCAGTGGCCCCACCCATCTTTAAATTTTTAGAAGTATATGTGAGGCTGTGTTTATGTACATGGTATGCAGACCATAAGAGGGATTTAGATTCTCCAGAAACTGATACCCTCTTCTGGAGTGTCTGAAGACATCTACAGTGTACTTATATCTAATAAAGAAAGAAAGAAAGAAAGAAAGAAAGAAAGAAAGAAAGAAAGAAAGAAAGAAAGAAAGAAAGAAAGAAAGAAAGATGTTTTAAAAAGGATAAGAAAGAATGAAAAACCAGACAGGCCTGCCATTCTAGTCTGTCTGTCTGTCTGTCTGTCTGATCCCCTGGAACTGGAGATGGGCCATTATATAGTTGCTGGTAGTTGATCCCAGGTTCTCTGGAAGAGGAGACAAGGCTGTTAATTGTTGAGCACTTTCAGTGGCCCCACCCATCTTTAAATTTTTAGAAGTATATATGAGGCTGTGTTAATGTACATCATATGCAGTCCATAAGAGGGATTTAGATACTCCAGAACCTGAAACCCTCCTCCTGAGTTTCTGAAGACAGCTACAGTGTACTTAAATCTAATAAATAAATAAATAAATAAATAAATAAATAAATAAATAAACATTTTAAAAGGATAAGAAAGAAAGAAAGAAAGAACAGGCAAGCCTGCGATCCTTATCTCTTCTGTCTGTCTGTCTGTCTATCTGATCCCCTGGAACTGGAGATGGGCCACCATATAGTTGCTGGTAGTTGATCCCAGGTTCTCTGGAAGAGGAGACAATGCTGTTAATTGTTGAGCCCTTTCAGTGGTCCCACACATCTTTAAATTTTTGGAAGTAATTGTGAGTCTGTGCTTATGTACATCATTTGCAGTACATAAGAGGGATTTAGATTCTCCAGAATCTGACACCCTCTTCCTCAGTGTCTGAAGACAGCTACAGTGTACTTATATCTAATATACATTAATAAATAAATAAACATTTCTTAAAAAGGATAAGAAAGAAAGAAAGACCAGGCAGGCCTGCCATCCTTATCTCTATCTGTCTGTATGTCTGTCTGTCTGTCTGATCCCCTGAACTGGAGATGGGCCACCATATAGTTGCTGGTAGTTGAACCCAGGTTCTCTGGAAGAGGAGACAATGCTGTTAATTTTTGAGCAGTAAAGTGGCCCCACACATCTTTAAATTTTTAGAAGTATATGTGAGGCTGTGTTTATGTACCTCATATGCAGACCATAAGAGGGATTTAGATTGTCCAGAATCTGACACCGTCTTCTGGAGTGTCTGAAGACTGCTACCATGTACTTATATCTAATAAATAAATAAATAAATAAATAATCATTTTTTAAAAATGATAAGAAAAAAGAAAGTCCAGGCAGGCCTGCGTTCCTTAACTCTGTCTGTCTGTCTGTCTGATCCCGGGGAACTGGAGATGGGCCACCATATAGTGGCTGATAGTTGATCCCAGGTTCTCTGGTAGAGGAGACAATGCTGTTAATTGTTGAGCCCTTTCAGTGGCCCCACTCATCTTTAAATTTTTAGAAGTGTATGTGAGGCTGTGTTTATGTACATCATAGGCAGACTATAAGAGGGATTTAGATTCTCCAGAATCTGACACCCTCTTCTGGAGTGTCTGAAGACAGCTACAGTGTACTTATTCTAATAAATAAATAAATAAATAAATAAATAAATAAATAAATAAATAAATGAATGAATAAATAAACTTTTTTTAAAATTGATAAGAAAAAAAGAAATACCAGGCAGGCCTGCCATCCTTATCTCTGTCTGTCTGTCTATCTGTCTTTCTGATTCCCTGGACCTGGAAATGGGCCACCATATAGTTGCTGGTAGTTGATCTCAGGTTCTCTGGAAGAGGAGACAATGCTGTTAATTGTTGAGCCCTTTCAGTGGCCCCACCCATCTTTAAATTTTTGGAAGTAAATGTGAGTCTTTGTTTATGTACATCATATGCAGACCATAAGAGGGATTTAGATTCTCCAGAATCTGACAACCTCTTCTGGAGTGTCTGAAGACCTCTACAGTGTACTTATATCTAATAAATACATAAATAAATAAATAAACATTTTTTCAAAAAGGATAAGAAAGAAAGAACAACCAGGCAGGCCTGCCATCCTTGTCTGTTTGTCTGTCTGTCTGTCTGATCCCCTGAAACTGGAGATGGGCCACCATATTTTTGCTGGTAGTTGATCCCAGGTTCTCTGTAAGAGGAGACAATGCTGTTAATTGTTGAGCCCTTCAGTGGCCCCACCCATCTTTAAATTTTTAGAAGTATATATGAGGCTTTGTTTATGTACATCATATGCAGACCATAAGAGGGATTTATATTCTCCAGAATCTGACACCCTCTTCTGGAGTATCTGAAGGCAGCTACAGGGTACTTATATCTAATAAATAAATGAATAAATAAATAAATAAATAAACATTTTTTAAAAGGATAAGAAAAAATGAAAGACCAGGCAGGCCTGCCATCCTTATCTCTGTCTGTCTGTCTGTCTGTCTGATCTCCTGGAACTGGAGATGGGCCACAATATAGTTGCTGGTATTTGATCCCAGGTTCTCTGGAAGAGGAGACAATGCTGTTAATTGTTGAGCCCTTTCAGTGGCCCCACTCATCTTTAAATTTTTAGAAGTGTATGTGAGGCTGTGTTTATGTACAACATAGGCAGACTATAAGAGGGATTTAGATTCTCCAGAATCTGACACCCTCTTCTGGAGTGTCTGAAGACAGCTACAGTGTACTTATGTCTAATAAATAAATAAATAAATAAATAAATAAATAAATAAATAAATAAATATTTAAAAAAAAATGATAAGAAAAAAAGAAAGACCAGGCAGGCCTTCCATCCTTATCTCTGTCTGTCTGTCTGTCTCTCTGTCTGATCCCCTGGAACTGGAGATGGGCAACCATATAGTTGCTTGTAGTTGATCCTAGGTTCTCTGGAAGAAGAGACAATGCTCTTAATTATTGAGCCCTTTCAGTGGCCCCACCCATCTTTAAATTTTTAGAAGTATATGTGAGGCTGTGTTTATGTACATCATATGCAGACCATAAGAGGGATTTAGATTCTCCAGAATCTGACACCCTCTACTGGAGTGTCTGAAGACAGCTACCATGTACTTATATCTAAAAAATACATAAATAAATAAATAAATAAATAAATAAATAAATAAATAAATAAACATTTTTAAAAATGGATAAGAAAGAAAGAAAGACCAGGCAGTCATGCCATCCTTATCCTTGTCTGTTTCTCTGTCTCTCTGTCTGATCCCCTGGAACTGGAGATGGGCCACCATATAGTTGATGGTAGTTGATCCCAGGTTCTCTGGAGAGGAGATAATGCTGTTAATTGTTGAGCCCTTTCAGTGGTCCCACCCATCTTTAAATTTTTAGAAGTATATGTGAGTCTCTGTTTATGTATATCATATGCAGACCATAACAAGGATTTAGATTCTCCAGAATCTGACACCCTCTACTGGAGTGTCTGAAGACAGCTACAGTGTAATTATATCTAATAAATTCATAAATAAACAAATAAACATTTTTTAAAAAGGATAATAAAGAAAGAGAGACCAGGCAGGCCTGCCATCCTTGTCTGTCTGTCTGTCTGTCTGATCCCCGGAACTGGAGATGGGCCACCATATAATTGCTGGTAGTTGATCCCAGGTTCTCTGGAAGAGGAGACAATGCTGTTAATTGTTGAGCCCTTTCAGTGGCCCCACCCATCTTTAAGTTTTTAGAGGTATATGTGAGGCTGTGTTTATGTACATCATATGCAGATCATAAGAGGGATATAGATTCTCCAGAATCTGACACCCTCTTCGGGAGTGTTTGAAGACAGCTACCGTGTACTTTTATCTAATAAATACATACATAAATTAATAAACATTTTTAAAAAGGATAAGAAAGAAAGAAAGACCAGTCAGGCCTGCCACCTTGTCTGTCTGTCTGTCTGTCTGTCTCTCTATCTGTCAGATCCCCTGGAACTGGAGATGGGCCACCATATAGTTGCTGGTAGTTGATCCCAGGTACTCTGGAAGAGGAGACAATGCTGTTAGTTGTTGAGCCCTTTCAGTAGCCCCACCCATCTTTAAATTTTTAGAAGTATATGTGAGGCTGTGTTTATGTACATCATATGCAGACCATACGAGGGATTTAGATTCTCCAGAATCTGACACCCTCTTCTGGAGTGTCTGAAGACAGCTACATTGTACTTATATCTAATAAATACATAAATAAATAAATAAATATATACATACATAAATAAATAAACATTTTTTAAAAAGGATAAGAAAAAAAGAAAGACCAGGCAGGCCTGCCATCCTTATCTCTGTCTGTCTGTCTGTCTGTCTGATCCACTGGAACGAAAGATGGGCCACCATATAGTTGCTCATTGTTGATCCCAGGTTCTCTGGAAGAGGAGTCAATGCTGTTAATTATTGAGCCCTTTCTGGGGCCCCACCCATCTTTAAATTTTTAGAACTATATGTGAGGCTGTGTTTATGTACATCATATGCAGACCATAAGAGGGATTTATATTCTCCAGAATCTGACACCCTCTTCTGGAGTGACTGAAGACAACTACAGTGTACTTATATCTAATAAATAAATAAATAAATAAATAAATAAATAAATAAATAAATAAATAAATAAATAAACATTTTTAAAAAAGGATAAGAAAGAAAGAAAGAAAGACCAGGCAGGCCTGCCATCCTTATCTCTGTCTATCTGTCTGTCTGTCTGATACCCTGGAACTGGAGATGGGCCACCATATAGTTGCTGGTAGTTGATCCCAGTTTCTCTGCAAGAGGAGACAATGCTGTTAATTTTTGAGCCCTTTCAGTGGCCCCACCCATCTTTAAATTTTTAGAAGAATTTGTGAGGCTGTGTTTATGTACATCATATGCAGACCATAAGAGGGATTTAGATTTTTCAGAATCTGACACCCTCTTCTGGAGTGTCTGAAGACAGCTAGAGTGTACTTATATCTAATAAATACATAAATAAATAAATAAACATGTTTAAAAAAGGATAAGAAAGAAATAAAAACCAAGCAGGCCTGCCTTCCTTGTCTGTTTGTCTATCTGTCTATCTGATCCCCTGAATCTGGAGATGCGCCACCATATTTTTGCTGGTAGTTGATCCCAGGTTCTCTGGAAGAGGAGACAATGCTGGTATTTGTTGAGCCCTTTAAGTGGCCCCACCCATCTTTAAATTTTTAGAAGTATATGTGAGGCTGTGTTTATATACATCATATGCAGACCATAAGAGGGATTTAGATTCTCCGTAATCTGACACCCTCTTCTGGAGTGTCTGAAGACAGCTACTGTGTACTTATATCTAATAAATACATACATAAATAAATAAATAAACATTTTTTAAAAGGATAAGAAGGATAGAAAGACCAGGTAGGCCTGCCATCCTTATCTCTGTCTGTCAGTCTGTCTGTCTGATCCCCTGGAACTAGAGATGGGCCACCATATAGTTGCTGGTAGTTGATCCCAGGTTCTCTGGAAGAGGAGACAATGCTGTTAATTGTTGAGCCCTTTCAGTGGCCCCACCCATCTTTAAATTTTTAGAAGTATATGTGAGGCTGTGTTTATGTACATTGTATGCAGACCATAAGAGGGATTTAGATTCTCCAGAAACTGATACCCTCTTCTGGAGTGTCTGAAGACATCTACAGTGTACTTATATCTAATAAATAAATAAATAAAGAAAGAAAGAAAGAAAGAAAGAAAGAAAGAAAGAAAGAAAGAAAGAAAGAAAGACAGATGTTTTAAAAAGGATAAGAAAGAATGAAAAACCAGACAGGCCTGCCATTCTAGTCTGTCTGTCTGTCTGTCTGTCTGATCCCCTGGAACTGGAGATGGGCCATTATATAGTTGCTGGTAGTTGATCCCAGGTTCTCTGGAAGAGGAGACAATGCTGTTAATTGTTGAGCCCTTTCAGTGGCCCCACACATCTTTAAATTTTTGGAAGTAATTGTGAGTCTGTGCTTATGTACATCATTTGCAGTCCATAAGAGGGATTTAGATTCTCCAGAATCTGACACCCTCTTCCTCAGTGTCTGAAGACAGCTACAGTGTACTTATATCTAATATACATTAATAAATAAATAAACATTTTTTAAAAAGGATAAGAAAGAAAGAAAGACCAGGCAGGCCTGCCATCCTTATCTCTATCTGTCTGTATGTCTGTCTGTCTGTCTGATCCCCTGGAACTGGAGATGGGCCACCATATAGTTGCTGGTAGTTGAACCCAGGTTCTCTGGAAGAGGAGACAATGCTGTTAATTTTTGAGCAGTAAAGTGGCCCCACCCATCTTAAATTTTTAGAAGTATATGTGAGGCTGTGTTTATGTACCTGTATGCAGACCATAAGAGGGATTTAGATTGTCCAGAATCTGACACCGTCTTCTGGAGTGTCTGAAGACTGCTACCATGTACTTATATCTAATAAATAAATAAATAAATAAATAAATAAATAAATAAATAAATAATCATTTTTTAAAAATGATAAGAAAAAAAGAAAGTCCAGGCAGGCCTGCGTTCCTTAACTCTGTCTGTCTGTCTGTCTGATCCCGGGGAACTGGAGATGGGCCACCATATAGTGGCTGATAGTTGATCCCAGGATCTCTGGAAGAGGAGACAATGCTGTTAATTGTTGAGCCCTCACCATATTGCAGGTCCTACAAGTATGAATTTTTCAGTGTTTCTCACCATATTCCAGGTACTACTGCGTGATTTTCTCATTTTTCGACTTTTTCAGGGTTTTTCACCATATTGCAAGTCCTACAAGTGTGAATTTCTTATTTTTGGACTTTTTTAGGGTTTCTCACCATATTCCAGCTCCTACAGTGTGTTTTTGTCATTTTTTGTCTTTTTCACGGTTTCTCATCTTATTCCAAGTCCTATATTGTGATTTTCTCATTTTTTGCCTTTTGCAGGGTTTCTCACCATATTGCAGGTACTACAAGTTTGATTTTCTTATTTTTCGATCTTTCAGGGTTTCTCACCATATTCCAGGTCCTACAGTGTGATTTTCTCATTTTTAGACTTTTTCAGGGTTTCTCACCATATTGGAGGTTCTACAAGTGTGATTTTCTTATTTTTCAACTTTTTCAGGGTTTCTCACCATATTGGAGGTTCTACAAGTGTGATTTTCTTATTTTTCGACTTTTTCAGGGTTTACTCACCATATTCCAGCTTCTACAGTGTATTTTTCTCATTTTTTGACTTTTTCACGGTTTCTCATCATATTCAAAATCCTACAGTGTGAATTTCTCATTTTTGGAATTTTTCAGGGGTTTCTCACCATATTGCAGGTACTACAAGTTTGATTTTCTTATTTTTCGACTGTTTCAGTGTTTCTCACCATATTGCAGGTCCAACTGTGTGATTTTCTCATTTTGAGACTTTTTCAATGTTTCTCACCATATTCCAGCTACTACAGTCTGATTTTCTCATTTTTGATTTTTTCAGGGTTTCTCATCATATTCCAAGTCCTAGAGTGTGATTTTTCCAATTTTTCGACTTTTTCAGAGTTTCTCACCATATTCCAGGTTCCACAGTGTGATTTTCTCATTTTTTGACTTTTTCAGGATTGCTCACCATATTCCATCTTCTACATTGTGATTTTCTCATTTTTCAACTTTTTCAGGGTTTCTCATCTTATTCCAAGTCCTACAGTGAAATTTTCTCATTTTCTGACTTTTTCATGTTGTCTCATCTTATTCCAAGTCCTACAGTGTGATTTTCTCATTTTTCGACTTTTTTAGGGTTTCTCACCATATTGCAGGTCCTACACGTGTGAATTTCTTATTTTTGGACTTTTTCAGGGTTTCTCACCATATTCTAGGTACTACAGTGTGATTTTCTCATTTTAAGACTTTTTCATGGTCTCTCACAATATTGCATGTCCTACAAGTGTGTATATCTTATTTTTCTACTTTTTAACGGTTTCTCTCCATATTCCATCTCCTACCGTGTACTTTTGTCATTTTTTGTCTTTTTCACGGTTTCTTATTTTATTCCAAGTCCTACAGTGTGATTTTCTCATTTTTCGACTTTTTCAGGGTTTCTCATCATATTCCAAGTCCTACAGTGTGATTTTCTCATTTTTTGACTTTTTCAGGCTTTCTCATCTTATTCCAAGTCCTAGAGTGTGATTTTTTTAATTTTTCAACTTTTTCAGATTTTATCACCATATTCCTTTTACTAAAGTTTGATTTTTCTCATTTTTGACTTTTTCAAGGTTTCTCACCATATTCCATGTCCTAAAGTGTGATTTTCTCATTTTAAGACTTTTTCAGGGTTTCTCACCATATTCCAGGTACTACAGTGTGATTTTCTTATTTTACACTTTTTCAGTGTTTCTGACCAAATTTCAGGACCTACTGCGAGATTTTCTCATTTTTCGACTTTTTCAGGGTTCCTCACCATATTTCAGGTCCTACACTGTGATTTTCTCATTTTTCGACTTTTTCAGGGTTTTTCACCATATTGGAGGTCCTACAAGTGTGGTTTTATTATTTTTCGACTCTTTCAGGGTTTCTCATCATATTCCAGATCCTACAGTGTATTATTCTCATTTTTTGACTTTTTCACGGTTTCTCATCATATTCCAAATCCTACAGTGTGATTTTCTCATTTTTGGAATTTTTCAGGGTTTCTCACCATATTGCAGGTAGTACAAGTTTGATTTTCTTATTTTTCGACTGTTTCAGTGTTTCTCACCATACTGCAGATCCTATTGTGTGATTTTTCTCATTTTTCGTCTTTTTCAGGGTTTCTCATCATATTCCAAGCCCTACAGTCTGATTTTTCTAATTTTTTGACTTTTTCAGAGTTTCTCAACATATTCCAGGTTCTACAGTGTGATTTTTCTAATTTTTTGAATTTTTCAGGGTTGCTCACCATACTCGATCTTCTACAGTGTGATTTTCTCATTTTTCGACTGTTTCAGGGTTTCTCACTATATTGCAGGTCCTACAAGTGTGAATTTCTTATTTTTGGACTTTTTCAGGGTTTCTCATCATATTCCAAGTCCTAGACTGTGATTTTTCTAATTTATCGACTTTTTCAGATTATATCATCATATTCCTTTTACTACAGTGTTGTTTCTCATTTTTTGACTTTTTCAAGGTTTCTCATCATATTCCAAGTCCTAGAGTGTGATTTTTCTAATTTTTCGACTTTTTCAGATTATATCACCATATTACTTTTACTACAGTGTGATGTTTCTCATTTTTTGACTTTTTCAAGGTTTCTCACCATATTCCATGTCCTACAGTGTGATTTTCTCATTTTAAGACTTTTTCAGGGTTTGTCACCATATTCCAGGTACTACAGTGTAATTTTTTTATTTTAGACTTTTTCAGTGTTTCTCACCATATTCCAGGACCTACTGCGTGATTTTCTCATTTTTCGACTTTTTCAGGGTTTCTCACCATATTCCAGGTCCTACACTGTGATTTTCTCATTTTTCGACTTTTTCAGGGTTTTTCACTATATTGGAGGTCCTACAAGTGTGATTTTCTTATTTTTCGACTTTTTCAGGGTTTCTCATCATATTCGAGCACCTACAGTGTATTATTCTCATTTTTTGACTTTTTCACGGTTTCTCATCATATTCCAAATCCTACAGTGTGATTTTCTCATTTTTGGAATTTTTCAGGGTTTCTCACCATATTGCAGGTAGTACAAGTTTGATTTTCTTATTTTTCGACTGTTTCAGTGTTTCTCACCATACTGCAGATCCTATTGTGTGATTTTTCTCATTTTTCGTCTTTTTCAGGGTTTCTCATCATATTCCAAGCCCTACAGTCTGATTTTTCTAATTTTTTGACTTTTTCAGAGTTTCTCAACATATTCCAGGTTCTACAGTGTGATTTTTCTAATTTTTTGAATTTTTCAGGGTTGCTCACCATACTCGATCTTCTACAGTGTGATTTTCTCATTTTTCGACTGTTTCAGGGTTTCTCACTATATTGCAGGTCCTACAAGTGTGAATTTCTTATTTTTGGACTTTTTCAGGGTTTCTCATCATATTCCAAGTCCTATAGTGTGATTTTTGCATTTTTCGAATTTTTCAGGGATTCTCAGCATATTCCGGGTCCTACAGTTTGATTTTCTAATTTTTCATGTTTTTCAGGGTTTCTCACCATATCCCAAGTCCTACAGTGTGATTTTCTAATATTAAGACTTTTTCAGGGTCTCTCACCATATTGCATATCCTATAAGTGTGTATTTCTTATTTTTGAACTTTTTCAGGGTTTCTCACAATATTCCAGCTCCTACAGTGTGTTTTTGTCATTTTTTTTTCTTTTTCACGGTTTCTCATCTTATTCCAAGTCCTACAGTGTGATTTTCTCATTTTTCGACTTTTTCAGGGTTTCTCACATTATTGCAGGTCCTACAAGTGTGAATTTCTTATTTTTGGACTTTTTCAGGGTTTCTCACCATATTCCAGCTCCTACAGTGTGTTTTTGTCATTTTTTGTCTTTTTCACGGTTTCTCATCTTATTCCAAGTCCTATATTGTGATTTTCTCATTTTTTGACTTTTTCAGGTTTTCTCACCATATTGCAGGTACTTCAAGTTTGATTTTCTTATTTTTCGATCTTTCAGGGTTTCTCACCATATTCCAGGTCCTACTGTTTGATTTTCTCATTTTTAGACTTTTTCAGGGTTTCTCACCATATTCCAGGTACTACAGTGTGATTTTCTCATTTTTTGACTTTTTCAGGGTTTCTCATCATATTCCAAGTCCTAGAGTGTGATTTTCTCTTTTTTCAACTTTTTCAGAGTTTCTCACCATATTCCAGGTCCTACCGTGTGATTTTCTCATTTTAAGACTTTTTCAGGGTTTCTCAACATATTCCAACTCCTTCAGTGTATTTTTCTCATTTTTCGACTTTTTTAGGGTTTCTCATCTTATTCCAAGTCCTACAGTGTGATTTTCTCATTTTAAGACTTTTTCAGGGTTTCTCAACATATTCCAGGTCCTACAGTGTGATTTTCTCATTTTTCGACTTTTTCAGGGTTTCTCACCATATTGGAGGTTCTACAAGTGTGATTTTCTTATTTTTCGACTTTTTCAGGGTTTACTCACCATATTCCAGCTTCTACAGTGTATTTTAATCATTTTTTGACTTTTTCACGGTTTCTCATCATATTCTAAATACTACAGTTTGATTTTCTCATTTTTGGAATTTTTTAGGGTTTCTCACCATATTGCAGGTACTACAAGTTTGATTTTCTTATTTTTCGACTGTTTCAGTGTTTCTCACCATATTGCAGGTCCAACTGTGTGATTTTCTCATTTTGAGACTTTTTCAATGTTTCTCACCATATTCCAGCTACTACAGTCTGATTTTCTCATTTTTGACTTTTTCAGGGTTTCTCATCATATTCCAAATCCTCGAGTGTGATTTTTCCAATTTTTCGCCTTTTTTAGAGTTTCTCACCATATTCCAGGTTCCACAGTGTGATTTTCTCATTTTTTGACTTTTTCAGGATTGCTCACCATATTCCATCTTCTACATTGTGATTTTCTCATTTTTCAACTTTTTAGGGTTTCTCATCTTATTCCAAGTCCTACAGTGAAATTTTCTCATTTTTTGACTTTTTCAGGGTGTCTCATCTTATTACAAGTCCTACAGTGTGATTTTCTCATTTTTCGACTTTTTCAGGGTTTCTCACCATATTGCAGGTCCTACAAGTTTGATTTTCTTATTTTTCGACTGTTTCAGTGTTTCTCACCATATTGCAGGTCCAACTGTGTGATTTTCTAATTTTGAGACTTTTTCAATGTTTCTCACCATATTCCAGCTACTACAGTCTGATTTTCTCATTTTTGACTTTTTCAGGGTTTCTCATCATATTCCAAGTCCTAGAGTGTGATTTTTCCAATTTTTCGCCTTTTTCAGAGTTTCTCACCATATTCCAGGTTCCACAGTGTGATTTTCTCATTTTTTGACTTTTTCAGGATTGCTCACCATATTCCATCTTCTACATTGTGATTTTCTCATTTTTTAACTTTTTCAGGGTTTCTCATCTTATTCCAAGTCCTACAGTGTGATTTTCTCATTTTTCGACTTTTTCAGGGTTTCTCACCATATTGCAGGTCCTACACGTGTGAATTTCTTATTTTTGGACTTTTTCAGGGTTTCTCACCATATTCCAGGTACTACAGTTTGATTTTCTCATTTTAAGAGTTTTTCAGGGTCTCTCACCATATTGCATGTCCTACAAGTGTGTATATCTTATTTTTCTACTTTTTAACGGTTTCTCTCCATATTCCATCTCCTACCGTGTACTTTTGTCATTTTTTGTCTTTTTCACGGTTTCTCATTTTATTCCAAGTCCTACAGTGTTATTTTCTCATTTTTTGACTTTTTCAGGGTTTCTCACCATATTGCAGGTCCTACAAGTGTGAATTTCTTATTTTTCGACATTTTCAGAGTTTCTCACCATATTCCAGGTCCTACAGTGTGATTTTCTCATTTTAAGACTTTTTCAGTGTTTCTCACCATATTCCAGGTACTACTGCGTGATTTTCTCATTTTTCGACTTTTTCAGGGTTTCTCACCATATTGCAAGTCCTACAAGTGTGAATTTCTTATTTTTGGACTTTTTTAGGGTTTCTCACCATATTCCAGCTCCTACAGTGTGTTTTTGTCATTTTTAGACTTTTTCAGGGTTGCTCACCATATTCCAGGTACTACAGTGTGATTTTCTCATTTTTTTGACTTTTTCAGGGTTTCTCATCATATTCCAAGTCCTAGAGTGTGATTTTCTCTTTTTTCGACTTTTTCAGAGTTTCTCACCATATTCCAGGTCCTACAGTGTGATTTTCTCATTTTTTGACTTTTTCAGGATTGCTCACCATATTCCATCTTCTACATTGTGATTTTCTCATTTTTCAACTTTTTCAGGGTTTCTCATCTTATTCCAAGTGCTACAGTGAAATTTTCTCACTTTTTGACTTTTTCATGGTGCCTCATCTTATTCCAAGTCCTACAGTGTGATTTTCTCATTTTTCGACTTTTTCAGGGTTTCTCACCATATTGCAAGTCCTACAAGTGTGAATTTCTTATTTTTGGACTTTTTTAGGGTTTCTCACCATATTCCAGCTCCTACAGTGTGTTTTTGTCATTTTTTGTCTTTTTCACGGTTTCTCATTTTATTCCAAGTCCTATATTGTGATTTTCTCATTTTTTTACTTTTTCAGGTTTTCTCACCATATTGCAGGTACTACAAGTTTGATTTTCTTATTTTTCGATCTTTCAGGGTTTCTCACCATATTCCAGGTCCTACTGTTTGATTTTCTCATTTTTAAACTTTTTCAGGGTTTCTCACCATATTCCAGGTACTACAGTGTGATTTTCTCATTTTTTGACTTTTTCAGGGTTTCTCATCATATTCCAAGTCCTAGAGTGTGATTTTCTCTTTTTTCGACTTTTTCAGAGTTTCTCACCATATTCCAGGTCCTACCGTGTGATTTTCTCATTTTAAGACTTTTTCAGGGTTTCTCAACATATTCCAACTCCTTCAGTGTATTTTTCTCATTTTTCGACTTTTTTAGGGTTTCTCATCTTATTCCAAGTCCTACAGTGTGATTTTCTCATTTTAAGACTTTTTCCAGGGTTTCTCAACATATTCCAGGTCCTACAGTGTGATTTTCTCATTTTTCGACTTTTTCAGGGTTTCTCACCATATTGGAGGTTCTACAAGTGTGATTTTCTTATTTTTCGACTTTTTCAGGGTTTACTCACCATATTCCAGCTTCTACAGTGTATTTTTCTCATTTTTTGACTTTTTCACGGTTTCTCATCATATTCTAAATCCTACAGTGTGATTTTCTCATTTTTGGAATTTTTCAGGGTTTCTCACCATATTGCAGGTACTACAAGTTTGATTTTCTTATTTTTCGACTGTTTCAGTGTTTCTCACCATATTGCAGGTCCAACTGTGTGATTTTCTCATTTTGAGACTTTTTCAATGTTTCTCACCATATTCCAGCTACTATAGTCTGATTTTCTCATTTTTGACTTTTTCAGGGTTTCTCATCATATTCCAAGTCCTAGAGTGTGATTTATCCAATTTTTCGCCTTTTTCAGAGTTTCTCACCATATTCCAGGTTCCACAGTGTGATTTTCTCATTTTTTGACTTTTTCAGGTTTTCCCATCATATTCCAAATCCTACAGTGTGATTTTCTTTTTTTCCGACTTTTAAAGGGTTTCTTACCATATTCCATGTCCTAGTCTGTAATTTTCTCATTTTTCGACTTTTTCAGGGTTTCTCACCATATAGGAGGTCTTACTTGTGTGATTATCTTATTCTTCGACTTTTTCAGGTTTTCTCACCACATTCCATCTTCTACATTGTGATTTTCTCATTTTTCAACTTTTTCAGCTTTTCTCATCCTATTCCAAGTCCTACAGTGAAATTTTCTCATTTTTTGACTTTTTCAGGGTGTCTCATCTTATTCCAAGTCCTACAGTGTGATTTTCTCATTTTTCGACTTTTTCAGGGTTTCTCACCATATTGCAGGTCCTACACGTGTGAATTTCTTATTTTTGGACTTTTTCAGGGTTTCTCACCATATTCCAGGTACTAAAGTGTGATTATCTCATTTTAAGACTTTTTCAGGGTCTCTCACCATATTGCATGTCCTACAAGTGTGTATATCTTATTTTTCTACTTTTTAACGGTTTCTTTCCATATTCCATCTCCTACCGTGTACTTTTGTCATTTTTTGTCTTTTTCACGGTTTCTCATTTTATTCCAAGTCCTACAGTGTGATTTTCTCATTTTTTGACTTTTTCAGGGTTTCTCACCATATTGCAGGTCCTACAAGTGTGAATTTCTTATTTTTCGACATTTTCAGAGTTTCTCACCATATTCCAGGTCCTACAGTGTGATTTTCTCATTTTAAGACTTTTTCAGTGTTTCTCACCATATTCCAGGTACTACTGCGTGATTTTCTCATTTTTCGACTTTTTCAGGGTTTCTCACCATATTGCAAGTCCTACAAGTGTGAATTTCTTATTTTTGGACTTTTTTAGGGTTTCTCACCATATTCCAGCTCCTACAGTGTGTTTTTGTCATTTTTAGACTTTTTCAGAGATTCTCACCATATTCCAGGTCCTACAGTGTGATTTTCTCATTTTTTGACTTTTTCAGGATTGCTCACCATATTCCATCTTCTACATTGTGATTTTCTCATTTTTTAACTTTTTCAGGGTTTCTCATCTTATTCCAAGTCCTACAGTGTGATTTTCTCATTTTTCGACTTTTTCAGGGTTTCTCACCATATTGCAGGACCTACACGTGTG